>NW_027007671.1:22500-30000 GCF_036934945.1 Oncorhynchus masou masou | reverse complement strand
AGCAAGATTTCTGGCTCTCACAGACCTGTAACTTCTTCTTTACGAGGCTCCTCTGTCCTCCACTCATTACCTGTATTAATGGTACCTGTTTGAACTTGTTATCAGTATAAAAGACACCTTTCCACAACCTCAAACAGTCACACTCCAAACTCCACTATGGCCAAGACCAAAGAGCTGTCAAAGGACACCAGAAACAAAATTGTAGACCTGCACCAGGCTGGAAAGACTGAATCTGCAATAGGTAAGCAGCTTGTTTTGAAGAAATCGACTGTGGGAGCAATTATTAGGAGATGGAAGACATACAAGACCACTGATAATCTCCCTCGATCTGGGGCTCCACTCAAGATCTCACCCCGTGGGATCAAAATGATCACAAGAACGGTGAGCAAAAATCCCAGAACCACACCGGGGGACCTAGTGAATTACCTGCAGAGAGCTGGGACCAAAGTAACAAAGCCTACCATCAGTAACACACTACGCCGCCAGGGACTAAAATCTTGCAGTGCCAAACGTGTCCCCCTGCTTAAGCCAGTACATGTCCAGGCCCGTCTGAAGTTTACTAGAGAGAAGTTGGATGATCCAGAAGAAGATTGGGAGAATGTCATATGGTCAGATGAAACCAAAATATAACTTTTTGTTAAAAACTCAACTCGTCGTGTTTGGAGGACAAAGAATGCTGAGATGCATCCAAAGAGCACCATACCTACTGTGAAGCATGGGGGTGGAGACATGCTTTGGGGCTGTTTTTCTGCAAAGGGACCAGGACGACTGATCCGTGTAAAGGAAAGAATGAATGGGGCCATGTATCGTGAGATTTTGAGTGAAACTCTCCTTCCATCAGCAAGGGCATTGCAGATGAAACGTGGCTGGGTCTTTCAGCATGACAATGATCCCAAACACACCGCCCGGGCAACGAAGGAGTGGCTTCGTAAGAAGCATTTCAAGGTCCTGGAGTGGTCCTGGAGTGGAAAACCATAGAAAATCTTTGGAGGGAGTTGAAAGTCTGTGTTGCCCAGCAACAGCCCCAAAACATCACTGCTCTAGAGGAGATCTGCATGGAGGAATGGGCCAAAATACCAGCAACAGTTTGTGAAAAACTTGTGAAGACTTACAAAAAACATTTGACCTCTGTCATTGCCAACAAAGGGTATATAACAAAGTATTGAGATAAACTTTTGTTATTGACCAAATACTTATTTTCCACCATAATTTGCAAATAAATTCATTAAAAATCCTACAATGTGATTTTCTGGATTTTTTTTCTCATTTTGTCTGTCATAGTTGAAGTGTACCTATGATGAAAATTACAGGCCTCTCTTATCTTTTTAAGTAGGAGAACTTGCAAAATTGGTGGCTGACTAAATACTTTTTTTCCCCACTGTACATTGTTATGAACTTGAGTGAAGACCCAAAAGCGGTTTTAACAGAAAACAGAGTTCTTTAATGAAAAACAGGAATGGCATAAATCCTCTTCCAACGTTGTCAGCGGAACAAAAAGAACGTTAGTATAGTGCAGGATGCACCTGCCAGGCAGACTCCGACAGGACAGGACAAGGTGGAAGCAAACGAGACGACAGCTTGCTTCTGGCATCAAAAAACACAAACAAGAATCAGACACTGAAAGTAGCAGGAACAGAGAAAGAAATAGAGACCTAATCAGAGGGGGAAGAGAGAACAGGTGTGAAAGAGTGAATGAGCTAGTTAGAGGAGATGTAGAACAGCTGAAGAATGAGAGACAGAGAAGGTAACCTAAAAAGACCAGCAGAGAGAGAGAGTGAAGAGAAAGGACAGGAACAGACATAACAAGACATGACAGTACCCCCCCCCCCCCACTCACCGAGCGCCTCCTGGCGCACTCGAGGAGGAAACCTGGCGGCAACGGCCCCGAGGGCGCATGTCCAAAATCTTACGAACCCTGTAGATGGGTGCGCCCTCGACAAGGATGGGGGGGGGAGGGACGAGCGGGGGCGCGAAGAACGGGCTTAACACAGGAGACATGGAAGACCGGGTGAACGCGACGAAGATAGCGCGGGAGAAGAAGTCGCACTGCGACAGGATTAATGACCTGGGAAATACGGAACGGACCAATGAACCGCGGGGCCAACATGCGAGAAGCTGTCTTAAGGGGAAGGTTCTGAGTGGAGAGCCATACTCTCTGACCGCAACAATATCTAGGACTCTTGGTCCTACGCTTATTAGCGGCCCTCACAGTCTGCGCCCTATTACGGCAAAGTGCCGACCTGACCCCCTTCCAGGTGCGCTCGCAACGCTGGACAAAAGCCTGAGCGGAGGGGACGCAGGACTCGGCGAGCTGAGATGAGAACAGCGGAGGCTGGTACCCGAGGCTACACTGAAAAGGGGATAGACCGGTAGCAGACGAGGAAGCGAGTTGTGGGCGTACTCTGCCCAGGGGAGCTGTTCTGACCAAGACGCAGGGTTACGAAAAGAAAGACTGCGTAAAATGCGACCAACAGTCTGATTGGCCCGTTCGGCTTGACCGTTAGACTGGGGATGAAAGCGGACGAGAGACTGACGGAAGCCCCAATCAAACGGCAAAACTCCCTCCAAAATTGAGGCGTGAACTGCGGGCCTCTGTCGGAAACGACGTCAGACGGAAGGCCATGAATTCGGAAAACATTCTCGATAATGATCTGAGCCGTCTCCTTAGCAGAAGGGAGCTTATCGAGAGGAATGAAATGAGCCGCCTTAGAGAATCTACCGACAACCGTAAGAATAACTGTCTTCCCCGCTGATGAAGGCAGTCCGGTGATAAAATCTAAAGCGATGTGAGACCACGGTCGAGAGGGAATGGGAAGCGGTCTGAGACGGCCGGCAGGAGGAGAGTTCCCAGATTTAGTCTGCGCGCAGACTGAACAAGCGGCGACAAATCGACGCGCGTCACGTTCCCGAGTGGGCCACCAGAAACGCTGGCGAATGGAAGCGCGTACCCCGAACGCCGGGGTGGCCGGCTAACTTGGCAGAGTGGGCCCACTGAAGAACGGCCGGACGAGTAGGAACGGGAACGAACAGAAGGTTCCTAGGACAAGCTCGCGGCGACGGAGTGTGAGCGAGTGCTTGCTTTACCTGCCTCTCAATTCCCCAGACAGTCAACCCGACAACACGCCCGTCAGGGAGAATCCCCTCGGGGTCGGTGGAGACCTCAGAAGAACTGAAGAGACGAGATAAAGCATCAGGCTTGGTGTTTTTGAGCCCGGACGATAAGAAATAACAAACTCGAAACGAGCGAAAAACAGAGCCCAACGAGCCTGACGCGCATTAAGTCGTTTGGCTGAACGGATGTACTCAAGGTTCCTATGGTCAGTCCAAACGACAAAAGGAACGGTCGCCCCCTCCAACCACTGTCGCCATTCGCCTAGGGCTAAGCGGATGGCGAGCAGTTCGCGATTACCAACATCATAGTTACGTTCTGACGGCGATAAGCGATGAGAGAAAAACGCGCAAGGATGGACCTTGCCGTCAGAGAGAGCGCTGAGAAAGAATGGCTCCCACGCCCACCTCTGACGCGTCAACCTCAACAACAAACTGGCTAGAGATGTCAGGTGTAACAAGAATAGGAGCGGATGTAAAACGATTCTTAAGAAGATCAAAAGCTCCCTGGGCGGAAACGGACCACTTAAAGCACGTCTTAACAGAAGTAAGGGCTGTGAGGGGAGCTGCCACCTGACCGAAATACGGATGAAACGACGATAGAAATTAGCGAAGCCCAGAAAGCGCTGCAGCTCGACGCGTGACTTAGGAACGGGCCAATCAATGACAGCCTGGACCTTAGCGGGATCCATCTTAATGCCCTCAGCGGAAATAACGGAACCGAGAAAAGGGACAGAGGCGGCATGAAAAATGCACTTCTCAGCCTTCACATAAAGACAGTTCTCCAAAAGGCGCTGGAGGACGCGTCGCACGTGCTGAACATGAATCGAGAGAGACGGAGAAAAAATCAGGATATCGTCCATGTAAACGAAAACAAAAATGTTCAGCATGTCTCTCAGGACGTCGTTAACTAGTGCCTGAAAGACAGCTGGAGCGTTAACGAGGCCGAAAGGAAGAACCCGGTATTCAAAGTGCCCTAACGGAGTGTTAAACGCCGTCTTCCACTCGTCCCCCTCCCTGATGCGCACGAGATGGTAGGCGTTACGAAGGTCCAATTTGGTGAAAAACCTGGCTCCCTGCAGGATCTCGAAGGCTGAAGACATAAGAGGAAGCGGATAACGATTCTTAACTGTTATGTCATTCAGCCCTCGATAATCCACGCATGGGCGCAGGGACCCGTCCTTCTTCTGAGCAAAAAAAAACCCCGCTCCGGTGGGAGAGGAGGAGGAGACAATGGTACCGGCGTTGAGCGAAACCGACAAATAATCCTCGAGAGCCTTACGTTCGGGAGCCGAAAGAGAGTATAATCTACCCCGGGGGAGTAGTTCCCGGAAGGAGATCAATACTACAGTCATACGACCGGTGTGGAGGGAGAGAAGTGGCCTTGGAACGACTGAACACCGTGCGCAGATCGTGATACTCCTCCGGCACCCCTGTCAAATCGCCAGGCTCCTCCTGTGAAGTAGAGACAGAGGAAACAGGAGGGATAGCAGACATTAAACAGGTTACATGACAAGAAACATTCCAGGATAGGATAGTATTACTAGACCAATTAATAGAAGGGTTATGGCGCACTAGCCAGGGATGACCCAAAACAACAGGTGTAAAAGGTGAACGAAAAATTAAAAAGAAATGGTTTCGCTATGATTACCAGAGACAGTGAGGGTTAAAGGCAGCGTCTCACGCTGAATCTTGGGGAGAGAACTACCATCTAAAGCGAACAAGGCCGTGGGCTCCCTAACTGTCTGAGAGGAATGTCATGTTCCCGAGCCCAGGTCTCGTCCATAAAACAGCCCTCCGCCCCAGAGTCTATCAAGGCACTGCAGGAAGCAGATGAACCGGGCCAGCGGAGATGGACCGGAAAAGTAGTGCGTGATCCAGAAGGAGAGGCCTGAGTAGTTGCGCTCACCAGTAGCCCTCCTCTTACTGATGAGCTCTGGCTTTTACTGGACATGAGGTGACAAAATGACCAGCGGAGCCGCAGTAGAGACAGAGGCGATTGGTGATTCTCCGTTCCTTCTCCTTGGCCGAGATGCGGATACCCCCAGCTGCATAGGCTCAGCATCCGAGCCGGCGGAGGAGGGTGGCAGTGATGCGGCAGGTGGCAGTGATGTGGAGAGGGGAGCAGCGGAGAACGCGAGCTCCTTTCCACGAGCTCGGCGACGAAGATCAAACCGTCGCTCTATGCGAATAGCGAGAGCTATTAAGGAGTCCAGACTGGAAGGAACCTCCCGGGAGAGGATCTCGTCCTTAACCTCGACGAGGAGACCCTCCAGAAAACGAGCGAGCAAAGCCGGCTCGTTCCAGTCACTTGAGGCAGCGAGAGTGCGAAACTCAATAGAATAATCCGTTATGGATCGATTCCCCTGACATAGGGAAGACAGGGCCCTGGAAGCCTCCTCCCCAAAAACAGAACGGTCAAAACCCGTATCATCTCCTCCTTAAAGTCTTGATACTGGTTAATACACTCAGCCCTCGCCTCCCAGACTGCCGTGCCCCACTCACGCGCCCGTCCGGTAAGGAGAGAAATGACGTAGGCGATGCGGGCTGCGCTCCTGGAGTAAGTGTTGGGCTGGAGAGAGAACACCACATCACACTGAGTGAGGAATGAGCGGCACTCAGTGGGCTCCCCAGAGTAACACGGCGGGTTGTTGATCCTGGGCTCCGGAGACTCGGAAACCCTGGAAGTGGGCGGTGGATCGAGGTGGAGTTGGTGAACCTGTCTTGTGAGGTCGGAGACTTGGACGGCCAGGGTCTCAACGGCATGTCGAGCAGCAGACAATTCCTCCTCGTGTCTGCCTAGCATCGCTCCCTGGATCTCGACGGCGGAGTGAAAAGGGTCCGGAGCCGCTGGGTCCATTCTTGGTCTGATTCTTCTGTTATGAACTTGAGTGAAGACCCAAAAGCGGTTTTAACAGAAAACAGAGTTCTTTAATGAAAAACAGGAATGGCATAAATCCTCTTCCAACGTTGTCAGCGGAACAAAAGAACGTTAGTATAGTGCAGGATGCACCTGCCAGGCAGACTCCGACAGGACAGGACAAGGTGGAAGCAAACGAGACGACAGCTTGCTTCTGGCATCAAAAAACACAAACAAGAATCAGACACTGAAAGTAGCAGGAACAGAGAAAGAAATAGAGACCTAATCAGAGGGGGAAGAGAGAACAGGTGTGAAAGAGTGAATGAGCTAGTTAGAGGAGATGTAGAACAGCTGAAGAATGAGAGACAGAGAGAAAAAAGACCAGCAGAGAGAGAGAGTGAAGAGAAAGGACAGGAACAGACATAACAAGACATGACAGTACATGATCAAATACAAATCTTAGAATCAACTATTAAAGAATACAAGAACCCACTGGATTCTCCAATTACATTGAATGAACTACAGGACAAAATATAAACCCTCCAACCCAAAAAGGCCTGTTGTGTTGATGGTATCCTCAATTAAATGATAAAATGTACAGACCACAAATTACAATTGGCTATACTTGAACTGTTTAACATCATCCTTAGCTCTGGCATCTTCCCCAATATTTGGAACCAAGGACTGATCACCCCCATCCACAAAAGTGGAGACAAATCTGACCCCCATAACTACCGTGGAATATGCGTGAACAGCAACCTTGGGAAAATCCTCTGCATTATCATTAACAGCAGACTTTCCTCAATGAAAACATTGTACTGAGCAAATGTCAAATTGGATTTTTACCAATTTACCATGCGACAGACCACGTATTCACCCTGCACACCCTAATTGACAAACAAACCAAAACAAAGGCAAAGTCTTCTCATGCTTTGTTGACTTTAAAAAAGCTTTTGACTCAATGTGGCATGAGGATCTGCTATATAAATTGATGGAAAGTGGTGTTGGGGGAAAAACATACGACATTATAAAATCCATGTACACAATCAACAAGTGTTGGGTTAAAATTGACAAAACACACACATTTGTTTCCACAGGGCAGTGAGGTGAGACAGGGATGCAGCTTGAGCCTAGAACAGTCTGCAGCACCTCGCCAGGACCACAAATACAAATTCCATCTAGACACCGTTGTCATAGAGCACACCGGAAAATGTACATTCCTCGGCCTAAACCTGACCACTGTGACTGATGCCAATGTATGACCATATTAGAGAGACATATTTCCCTCAGATTACACAGATCCACAAAGAATTCAAAAACAAACCCAATTTTGATAAACTCCCATATCTACTGGGTGAAATCCCACAGTGTGCCATCACAGCAGCAAGATTTGTGACCTGTTGCCACGAGAAAAGGGCAACCAGTGAAGAAAAAACACCATTGTAAATACAACCCATATTTATGCTTATTTATTTTTAATTTTGTACTTTAAATATTTTCCCATCGTTACAACACTGAGACATGGAAGACAT
>NW_027007671.1:15000-17500 GCF_036934945.1 Oncorhynchus masou masou | reverse complement strand
AAATGTGGAAAAAGTCAAGGAGTCTGAATACTTTGGGAAGGCACTGTGTAGTTGATGAACTCAACAAAAAAAGAAACGTCCTCTTCACTGTCAACTGCGTTTATTTTCAGCAAACTTAACATGTGTAAATATTTGTATGAACATAACAAGATTCAACAACTGAGACATAAACTGAAAAAGTTCCACAGACATGTGACTAACAGAAATTGAATAATGTGTCCCTGAACAAAGTGGGGGTTAAAATCAAAAGTAACAGTCAGTATCTGGTGTGGCCACCAGCTGCATTATGTACTGCAGTGCATCTCCTCATGGACTGCACCAGATTTGCCAGTTCTTGCTGTAAGATGTTATCCCACTCTTCCACCAAGGCACCTACAAGTTCCTGGACATTTCTGGGGGGAATTTCCCTAGCCCTTCCCCTCCGTCCCAACAGGTCCCGGAAGTGCTCAATGGAATTGAGATCCGGGCTCTTCGCTGTCCATGGCAGAACACTGACATTCCTGTCTTGCAGGAAATCACGTACAGAACAAGCAGTATGGCTGGTGGCATTGTCATGCTGGAGGGTCATGTCAAGATGAGCCTGCAGGGAGGGTACCACATGAGGGAGGAGGATCTCTTCCCTGTAAATGCACAGCATTGAGATGACCTGCAATGACAACCAGCTCTGTCCGATGATGCTGTGACACACCGCCCCAGACCATGACGGACCCTCCACCTCCAAATTGATCCCGCTCCAGAGAACAGGCCTCTGTGTAACACTCATTCCTTCGAAGATAAGCGCGAATCTGACCATCGACCCTGGTGAGACAAAACCGCGACTCGTTGGTGAAGATAACTTTTGCCAGTCCTGTCTAGTCCAGCAACGTTGGGTTTGTGCCCATAGGCAATGCTGTAGCCGGTGATGTCTGGTAAGGACCTGCCTTACAACAGGCCTACAAGCCCTCAGTCCAGACTCTCTGTTATTGCGGACAGATTGAGAACTGATGTAGAGATTGCGCGTTCCTGGTGTAACTCGGGCAGTTGTTGTTGCAATCCTGTACCTGTCCCGCATGTGTGATGTTCGGATGTACCGATCCTGTGCCGGTGTTGTTACACATGGTCTACCACAGCGAGGACGATCAGCTGTCTGTCCCGTCTCCCTGTAGCTCTGTCTTAGGTGTATCACAGTACGGACATTGCAATTTATTGCCCTGGCCACATCTGCAGTCCTCATGCCTCCTTGCAGCATGCCTAAGGCACGTTCATGCAGATGAGGGAACCTGGGCATCTTTCTTTTGGTGTTTTTCAGAGTCAGTTGAAAGGCCTCTTTGGTGTCCTAAGTTTTCATAACTGTGACCTTTGCCTACCGTCTGTAAACTGTTAGTGTCTTAACGACCGTTCCACAGGTGCATGTCCATTAATTGTTTATGGTTCAATGAACAGTTTTTAAACCCAATGAAGATCTGTGAAGTTATTTGGATTTGAAAGAGGGAAAAAAAAAGGGACGTTTGAGTTTATATATGTTTATATATGTGTGTATATACAGTTGAAGTCGTAAGTTTACATACACCTTAGCCCAATACATTTAAACTCTGTTTTTCACAATTCCTGACATTTAATCCTCGTAAAAATTCCCTGTCTTACGTCAGTTAGGATCACCACTTTTTTTAAGAATGTGAAATGTCAGAATAATAGTAGAGATAATGATTTCTTTCAGCTTTTATTTCTTTCAGCATATTCCCAGTGGGTCAGAAGTTTACATACACTCAATTAGTATTTGGTAGCATTGCCTTTAAATAGTTTAAACTTGGGTAAAATGCTTCGGGTAGCCTTCCACAAGCTTCCCACAATAAGTTGGGTGACTTTTGGCCCATTCCTCCTGACAGAGCTGGTGTAACTGAGTCAGGTTTGTAGGCATCCTTGCTAGCACATGATTTTCAGTTTTGCCCACACATTTTCTACAGAATTGAGGTCAGGGCTTTGTGATGGCCAATCCAATACTTTGACTTTGTTGTCCTTAAGCCATTTTGCCACAACTTTGGTCGTGTGCTTGGGGACATTGTCCATTTGGAAGACCCATTTGCGACCAAGATTTAACTTCCTGACTGATGTCTTGAGATGTTGCTTCTACATATCCACGTAATTTTCCTGTCTCATGATGCCATCTATTTTGTGAAATGCACCAGTCCCTCCTGCAGTAAAGCACCCCCACAACATGATGCTGCCACCCCCGTGCTTCACGGTTGGGATGGTGTTCTTTGGCTTGCAAGCCTCCCCCTTTTTCCTCCAGACATAATGATGCTCATTATGGTCAAACAGTTATATTTTTGTTTCATCAGTCCAGAGAACATTTCTCCAAAAAGTACGGTCTTTGTCCTCATGTGCAGTTGCAAACTGTAGTCTGGCTTTTTTATGACGGTTTTAGAGCAGTGGCTTCTTCCTTCCTGAGCAGCCTTTCAGGTTATGTCGATATAGGACTCGTTTTACTGTGGATGTAGACACTTTTGTACCTGTTTCCTCC
>NW_027007671.1:0-2500 GCF_036934945.1 Oncorhynchus masou masou | reverse complement strand
GGCTGTGCTCACTGAGCCTGTACTCTCTCTCTCTCTCTGGGACCAATCATTTTTGTGGAAGATCAAGTTTTGGCCTTCAGTAAAGTAAAGCCCTGAGATTACCCATTTTAAAAAAGCTTGACAAATTAATCTCTCTTTTGTCTTTCTCTTTCAGTTCTTCTTCCTGTTGGTGTGCCTCTTCGCCTGTGAGGTGGCTGCTGGGATCTGGGGATTTAGTAACCGTGACACAGTAAGACGCACGCACACCCACACACACAAACACACACATGGACTCTACCAAACTCTGCTATCTCCGTTTGTTCCAGATCTCCAAGGAGATGATAAACTTCTATGATGCGGCGTACATCAAGTCAGTGGACGTTGTGGACTCTTCCAGCAAAACAGCTGCTATCAAAGTCCTGGAGGTGTTCCACGAGACGGTAGGTCTCTGACCTCTGACCTCTGGCTGATTTCATCATCATCTCAATCTGTTAAAGTGCTTATATGTGATTATAAAACACAAGCTATTCCTGTAGATCCTGAAGATCACAAATTACTGTGTTTTTTTACACAGGCAGCCAAAATTATGATCTTTTATTCATTCATTGGGTCTTTTGACCAATCAGATCAGCTCTGGAAAAATAAGAGCTCATCTGAAAGGATCTGATGTGATTGGTTAAAAAAAAATCAATTTGTGAATTAAAAAATATAAAATCAAGTCAAATCAAATTGTATTTGTCACATGCGCCGAACACAACAGCTGTAGAAAATACAGTGAAATGCTTACTTACAAGCCCTTAACCAACAATGCAGTTTTAAGAAAAGAAAAAAAAAGAAAAAAAGAAAGAAACAAAAGTAAGAAATAATTAAAGAGCAGCAGTAAATAACAATAGCGAGGCTATATAAAGGGGGTACCGGTACAGAGTCAATGTGGAGGCTATATACAGGGGGTACCGGTACAGAGTCAATGTGGAGGCTATATACAGGGTACCAGTACAGAGTCAATGTGGAGGCTATATACAGGGGTACGGTACAGAGTCAATGTGGAGGCTATATACAGGGGTACCAGTACAAGAGTCAATGTGGAGGCTATATACAGGGGTACCGGTACAGAGTCAATGTGGAGGCTATATACAGGGTACCGGTACAGAGTCAATGTGGAGGCTATATACAGGAGGTACCGGTACAGAGTCAATGTGGAGGCTATATACAGGGGTACGGTACAGAGTCAATGTGGAGGCTATATACAGGGTACTGGTACAGAGTCAGTGTGGAGGCTATATACAGGGTACCGGTACAGAGTCAATGTGGAGGCTATATACAGGGGTACGGTACAGAGTCAGTGTGGAATATACAGGGTGCCGGTACAGAGTCAATGTGGAGGCTATATACAGGGGGCACCGGGTACAGAGTCAATGTGGAGGCTATATACAGGGGGTACTGGTACAGAGTCAATGTGGAGGCTATACAGGGGGTACTGGTACAGAGTCAATGTGGAGGCTATATACAGGGGTACCCGGTACAGAGTCAATGTGGAGGGCTATATACAGGGGTACCGGTACAGAGTCAATGTGGAGGCTATATACAGGGGGTACCGGTACAGAGTCAATGTGGGAGGCTATATACAGGGGGTACGGTACAGAGTCAATGTGGAGGCTATATACAGGGTACTGGTACAGAGTCAATGTGGAGGCTATATACAGGGTACCCGGTACAGAGTCAATGTGGAGGCTATATACAGGGTACCGGTACAGAGTCAATGTGGAGCTATATATACAGGGGTACCGGTACAGAGTCAATGTGGAGGCTATATACAGGGTGTTACAGTACAGAGTCAATGTGGAGGCTATATACAGGGGAGTACTGGTACAGAGTCAATGTGGAGGCTATATACGGGGGTACCGGTACAGAGTCAATGTGGAGGCTATACAGGGGTACCGGTACCAGGTCAATGTGGAGGCTATATACAGGGAGTACCGGTACAGAGTCAATGTGGAGGCTATATACAGGGGGTCACCGGTACAGAGTCAATGTGGAGGCTATATACAGGGGGTACCGGTACAGAGTCAATGTGGAGGCTATATACAGGGGGTACCGGTACAGAGTCAATGTGGAGGCTATATACAGGGGTACCGGTACAGAGTCAATGTGGAGGCTATATACAGGGTGTACCGGTACAGAGTCAATGTGGAGGCTATATACAGGGGGTACCGGTACAGAGTCAATGTGGAGGCTATATACAGGGTATTACGGTACAGAGTCAATGTGGGAGGCTATATACAGGGGTACCGGTACAGAGTCAATGTGGAGGCTATATACAGGGGTACCGGTACAGAGTCAATGTGGAGGCTATATACAGGGGGTACCGGTACAGAGTCAATGTGGAGGCTATATACAGGGGGTATGGGTACAGAGTCAATGTGGAGGCTATATACAGGGGTACCGGTACAGAGTCAATGTGGAGGCTATATACAGGGGGACTGGTACAGAGTCAATGTGGAGGCTATATACAGGGGTACCG
>NW_027007670.1:0-1535 GCF_036934945.1 Oncorhynchus masou masou | reverse complement strand
GAGTCCGCATGTTTTAGTTGCGGGCAGTGTCAGTGGCACTGTATTGTCCTCAAAGCGGGCAAAAAAGTTATTTAGTCTGCCTGGGAACAAGACATCCTGGTCGTGGCCGGTGAAGGTTTTCTTTTTGTAATCCGTGATTGACTGTGAGCCACCACATACCTCGCGTATCTGAGCCGTTGAATTGAGATTCTACCTTGTCTCTATACTGACGCTGCTTGTTTGATTGCCCTTGCGGAGGAATAGTTACACTGTTTGTATTCAGTCATGTTTCCAGTCACCTTGCCCTGATTAAAAGCAGTGGTTTCGCGCTTTCAGTTTCACGTGAATGCTGCCATCAATCCACGGATTCTGGTTTGGGAATGTTTTAATCGTTGCTATGGGAACGACATCTTCAACACACGTTCTAATGAACTCGCACACCGAATCAACATATTCGTCAATGTTGTCGTCTGACGCAATACGGAACATATCCCAGTCCACGTGATGGAAGCAGTCTTGGATTGTGGAATCAGATTGGTCGGACCAGCGTTGAACAGACCTCAGCGCGGGAGCTTCTTGTTTTAGTTTCTGTCTGTAGGCAGGGATCAGCAAAATGGAGTCGTGGTCAGCTTTTCCGAAAGAAGGGCGGGGCAGGGCCTTATATGCATCGCGGAAGTTGGAATAGCAATGATCCAAGGTTTTTCCAGCCCTCGACACATCCCGTTGGATCTATAACCCCCCCGCTCAGTCTCAATTCTGTGTTCCGAATAAAACAAAAACCGGGAACAGTTAGCAACGCTCTCCCTCTCCCCACCAAAGAAATGCCTCATCCTCTCCACCCCGCATTGAGTAAATGACACAGTTGCCCTTGTCCAGACCACGCTAAAAGAGGGGAGAAATATAAAATCAATAGCCTACATATACCTCCCCCAAGGGACATAGGGAACCCCAAGTAATAATAGCAACAAAAAAAACAGGGAAATAAAAGTAGGCTGAAACATTAGTAGGCCTAGGTTAGGCTATAGAGCCCATCCCTCTCAGTTAAAGGAAAATAAATATAAATTGGATGGCTATAATGACATTTAGGGGGTGGGTCTTTGGATATCGGCTATATGTTGTCTTACCTCCTTTAGTAATGGCATTAACCGCATTTAGTCATTGGTCCATTTCTCATTGACCAGGATTGTCTTTCAAAAAACGTTTTGCCTCTTCGGGAGTTTTGAAGTGTCGCAAGACTCCTTGGTGAAGAATCCTGAGCTCGTTTGGGTATTTAAATCCCCTGAAGATGCCTCTGTCAATTGAGTATTTCTTCACTTCGTCAAACTCTCGGCGCTTTCGGCGTATTCTAGCTGACAGGTCCTGGTGTAAAGCGAGTTTGGCGTTTCCCACTGTGATGGTGTTGTTTTTTGCCGCCTGTTGGACTCGTTCCTTGTCGGTGAATCTCAGGAAACGTATGGTGATTGGGCACGGTGGTTGTCTGGCTGCTGGTGGGGGCCTCAGTGCTCGGTGAGCTCTCTCTCTCTCTCTCTCTCTCTCTCTCTCTCTCTCTCTCTCTC
>NW_027007669.1:0-1536 GCF_036934945.1 Oncorhynchus masou masou | reverse complement strand
CTTGAAACTCCCCATCCCGGATCCGGGATTGTGACTAAGCCTCAGGCTCATTAGCATAACGCAACGTTAACGATTTCTGAAAATCGCAAAATAAAATTAAAATAATGCGTTTGCTCTCAAGCTTAGCCTTTTCTTAACAACACTGTCATCTCAGATTTTCAAAATATGCTTTTGAACCATAGAAATTGACTAATTTGTGTAAGAGTATGCAAAGCTAGCATAGCATTTTGTGTAGCATGTAGCACGCAACATTTTCACAAAAGCCAGATAACCAAATAAATAAAATCATTTACCTTTGAAGAGCTTCTGATGTTTTCAATGAGGAGACTCCAGCCACATACCAGATGCGCAGTGTTTCCTGAAAGCGTCTGTGTGTAGGAGAAATCGTTCCGTTTTCTACATTGCGCCTGGCTACCGAAACGAACCGAAAATGCAGTCACCTACAACGTGAAACTTTTTCCGGATTAACTACATAATATCGACCGAAACATGGCAAACGTTGTTTGGAATCAATCCTCAAGGTGTTTTTTCACATATCTCTTCATTGACATGCAGTTCGTGGAAGCTTGCTTCTCTCTGTGCCCCATGGAAAAATACTGGCAGGTGACTTTGCGCACCAATTTCGGCGCAGGACACCGGGCGGACACGTGGTAAATGTGGTCTCTTATGGTCAATCTTCCAATGATCTGCCTACAAATACGTCCACAATGCTGCAGACACCTTGGGGAAACGACAGAAAGGGCAGACTCATTCCTCTTGCGTTCACAGCCATATAAGGAGATCATGAAAGACAGAGCCTCAAAAATCCTTGTCATTTCCTGGATGCCAAGTCATCTTGGTTTTGCCTGAAGCTCACGTTAAAGGGCACGCACAGAGAAGATATTTGTATTTCTGGACACGTCAGAGTGTTTTCTTTCGAACAGTAGCAATTATATGCATAGTCGAGCATCTTTTTGTGACAAAATATCTTGTTTAAAACGGGAACGTTTTTCTTCCAAAAATGAAATAGCGCCACCATAGGTGTAAGAGGTTAACCTCAGTCGTGACGTTGTATTAGTTAATGTGACGACAACCAATTTCTAAAGACTGGTTACATCCAGTGGAAGCGGTAGGAACTTCAAGAAGGTCCCTTAGAAATCTGGTTTCCCAATGAAACCCATTGAATAGACAGTGACCTTAACAACAACAGAAAATCTGAATGGTTTGTCCTCGGGTTTTGCCTGCTATACTCACTGACATGATGCAAACAGTCTTATAAACTTCAGAGTGTTTTCTATCCAAATCTACTAATAATATGCATATCTTATATTCTGGGGATGAGTAGCAGGCAGTTGAATTTTGGCAAGCTATTTATCCAAAAGTGAAAATGCTGCCCCCTGTCCTGAAGAAGTTTGAAGCAGGTTTATTTCACGGGACTGTTTTTTCCGCACGTTTGTTTAGTCAGAGGAGTGTGTTCCTCCGTTTTCAACTAGACTGTGTTCCTGTTTTCTATTGGCTGCTTTCGTGGTCCTGTAAATAAAACACCCTTCTTGAAAT
>NW_027007668.1:0-1536 GCF_036934945.1 Oncorhynchus masou masou | reverse complement strand
CCACTAGGGCTACCTGCCTCTAACCACTAGACCACCTGTCTCTAACCACTAGACTACCTGCCTCTAACCACTAGGCTACCTGTCTCTAACCACTAGGCTACCTGCCTCTAACCACTAGGCTACCTGCCTCTAACCACTAGGCTACCTGTCTCTAACCACTAGGCTACCTGCCTCTAACCACTAGACTACCTGCCTCTAACCACTAGGCTACCTGCCTCTAGCCCCTAGGCTACCTGCTCTCTAACCACTAGGCTACCTGCCTCTAACCACTAGGCTACCTGCCTCTAACCACTAGGCTACCTGTCTCTAACCACTAGGCTACCTGTCTCTAACCACTAGGCTACCTGCCTCTAACCACTAGACCACCTGTCTCTAACCACTAGGCTACCTGCCTCTAACCACTAGACTACCTGCCTCTAACCACTAGGCTACCTGTCTCTAACCACTAGGCTACCTGCCTCTAACCACTAGACTACCTGCCTCTAACCACTAGGCTACCTGTCTCTAACCACTAGGCTACCTGTCTCTAACCACTAGGCTACCTGCCTCTAGCCCCTAGGCTACCTGCCTCTAACCACTAGGCTACCTGCCTCTAACCACTAGGCTACCTGCCTCTAACCACTAGGCTACCTGTCTCTAACCACTAGACTACCTGCCTCTAACCACTAGGCTACCTGCCTCTAACCACTAGACTACCTACCTCTAACCACTAGACTACCTGCCTCTAACCACTAGGCTACCTGTCTCTAACCACTAGGCTACCTGCCTCTAACCACTAGGCTACCTGCCTCTAACCACTAAGCTACCTGCCTCTAACCACTAGACTACCTGCCTCTAACCACTAGGCTACCTGCCTCTAACCACTAGGCTACCTGCCTCTAACCACTAGGCTACCTGCCTCTAACCACTAGGCTACCTGCCTTACCTTACCATTCATTTCTATTAGGAACAAAATAATCTGAAACACATCCGTAACGAACTGCAAATGCATCCAACAAGTTTGTAGAGTCATAAGCTTGATGTAGTCATTGCGTGCTCGGAATATGGGACCAAATACCAAACTTTTGACTACTTTATTTATAAGAATCTTTAGGAGTGTCAATCATTTTGACCCCTACCTTTTTGAAGAAAAAAAAACTTGTTAAACAAAATCTCTTTCTCTGAGCAATTATATTATGACAAAATAATATAATTTCCTCCTTTTTTGCATAAAATATAGCTGAGTATTTAAATTATTTATTTTATACAGTCATCAGAGCGATGTTGAGGGAATCCTATTTGAATCAGAAAAGTATACTCATATGGTTGGTAAGATATACAAAACCTTACAGAGATCATATCCAACTGAATCTTTTAGAAAAATATATAAACTACTGGAACCAACACTTAAAATTGCTCATCTTTATCAAGGGGTTAATCATTTCAGACTCCACTGTACTGTATATCATAAATACCTGCAGTTATTCCACATCCACAAGAGAAGAGGGAGGGCAAAGGAACACAAAAACATTCTGGAATGGCTGGCAGAGTCCATTT
>NW_027007667.1:0-1538 GCF_036934945.1 Oncorhynchus masou masou | reverse complement strand
CACATATGTCAGAGTCAAGGCCCGCGGGCCACATCCGGCCCGCGAGAAGGTTTTTTACGGCCCCTGGGATGATCTTGATTTATTATTAGAACCGGCCCGCAGACCGCAGCAAGCCGGCAGCCCGCAGATCTTTTACACGCACCAATACTACATTTCCCACAATGCAACGGTGACGCACCGAGCAGTAGGCTGCTTCATTTCAATATTTATTGGCACAGCAGTCGTCAGCATCACAGTAAAATTAACTTTCAGATACCCATCAAAAATGGCAAAACGGAAGGTGGACACTGAGAACCGGGGTTTCAAACAAGGTGGGAGTCGGAGTATATGTTCACGGAGGTAGCTGGAAAACCTGTGTGTCTTCTGTGTGGAGAAAGTGTGGCGGTACTGAAAGAGTATAATCTGAGACGACATTATGAAACGAAACACGCGGACAAAAACAAGAATATGGACATGGAACAAAGGCTACAAAAGGCAGAGGAATTAAAACGAGGCCTCAAATCTCGACAGGCTCTGTTCAAAAAAGCCAAATCACAAGGCCAGGCTGCTGTCAAGGCCAGTTTTATTTTGGCAGAAGAGATCGCTAAATCAGCCCGGCCATTTACGGAGGGGGATTTCATCAAAAACTGCATGATTAAAGTTTGTGACGAAGTTTGCCCAGAAAAAGGCAACTCTTTTTAAATGTGAGTCTGAGCAGAAACACCATTGCCGAGAGAGTAGACCAGTTGTCCATCAATCTAAAAGAGCAGCTTGTGAAAAAGGGAAAAGATTTCATTGCATATTCCTCTTTTGGCTGTGGATGAGAGCACCGACATTTCTGACATTGCCCAGTTGTCAATTTTCAAATTTGTCTTTTGTGTCTGTTGAAAATTAAAGATTACTGACAGAGCCATAAGAAAATATTGCTTTATTTATCTGATCATATTGGAATATATTTGTTAGGTTTTCAGTAGGTTCAATTAGGTTCACTAGACTATATGCGTCATTTAAAAATTTTTCAATGAACATTCCGAACAGTCCGGCCCCTCGGCTTGTAGCTGTCAAAATGATCATTTCAACCACGTTTTTTGTTGTTGTTGTTTGTTTGTTTTTTAATTTTACCCCTTTTCTCCCCAATTTCGTAGCATCCAATTGTTTAGTAGCTACTACCTTGTCTCATCACTACAACTCCCGTACGGGCTCGGGAGAGGCGTATGTTGAAAGTCATGTATCCTCCGATACACAACCCAACCAAGACGCACTGGTTCTTAACACAGCGCGCATCCAACCCGGAAGCCAGCCGCACCAATGTGTCGGACGAAACACCGTGCACCTGGCAACCTTGGTTACCGTGCACTGCGCCAGGCCAACCACAGGAGTCGCTGGTGCGCGATGAGACAAGGATATCCCTACCGGCCAAACCCTCCCTAACCCGGACGACGCTAGGCCAATTGAGCATCCACGGACCTCCCAGTCGTGGCCGGTTACGACAGTTTCAACCACGTTTTGAGGCTATACAGTGTTTGTTTACAGTTACATTGTTTTCAAACCAGTTCATA
>NW_027007666.1:0-1540 GCF_036934945.1 Oncorhynchus masou masou | reverse complement strand
ACGTTTTTATACAGTTTTCCTCCTTACCTCACACACATAGTAACTCCTCTTTATGTTAATGTTTCATCCCCACTGGCATTTACCCACCCTTATCTTATTGCCTTGCATTAATTTTAGCTTGGTTTCACATTAGGCCATAGATTCCATTTGTGGCATAACCATAGCAACAGTAAATATTAGGCCATAGCATTGGTACAAAAATAAACAGACACGCCCACTCCCAAGACAGGTGCATGTAGAGCATTTGTGGTGTAACCATAACAACAGTAAATATTAGGCCATAGCAATGGTACAAAAATAAACAGACATGCCCACTCCCAAGACAGGTGCATGTTTAATGGTGCCTAATGACCTAGACACATATAGAGTGCACTTATTCTGCTGACTACTCTAAGATGTATAATGTGCACACATTTACTGGAAAATTCCCAATAAGAGGCAGGCTGGGTTTGTCCTCACTGTTGATGTTACCAGCCCCAGACTTAATCTGAGTCAGCCAGTAGTAATAAAGAGAAACGGACACAAAGGTTACTCTTGACAGTTCTGGCACTTTCTTTATTCTTTAAAAATATTGTTTATATTTAGGTGCAGGAGCTCCACAACACCGTTGAGCTAATATTCTATAAGAGGAACATGAGCTCAAACAGTAGAAATTAGAGGTGCTGGTACTCAGCCCCGGTGAGCTCCTGTCCAAGTCAAGCACTGATTTCATGAATTATGAATTCATAAGATCATGAAACATGAATTAATTCACATTAGAGAAAGTATACACTTTAAATTAGGCTATAGAACTTAAATGCACTTAATCTATAGTAGATTTCTGAATTCACAAAAATGCATAAATTACAGCAACAAAAACATTTAGTACAAGGTTGCAGTATGTTTTAGGCAGCACTATGTACTATTTTCCTGAATAACATTGTCTTCACTGTATTTTTCAAATCAAAAACCAATAGTATTTCCATTCACACCATAGTAACATTTACAGATAGACAGAAACAACTGAATGTTTCTGAATATTAGTACACATGTGGAAACCTGATAATCATTACATTTAGCTTCAAAACAGTAGTGCAACCTTGAAATTGTCTCTCTGCTCCACCCTCAGTGCCGACACTGAAGTGTGTTGACGCAGACCTGATAGGAGCCGCCAATTTACACAAAACCAAAAGCGTCATGTTAAACGAACCCAGAAATCTCAAATAAATGTATCCTTTATGAATTTACCTTGACGAAATGATATACATCCACTCAGAATAACACAAAGTATCTAACTATGTGACTTGTAAAAAAGTGATCAAGTTCACTCACGCGGTTTGACCCAAAAATAGCACAAAAAAAACTTTAACAAACGTGATAATACCTTGACGTATTTGTTACCTATGATGTTATGACATGTCATTTCGATCTTAAAACGTACTATTCATTACCAGCAGTAATATATTTGAAACGGGATACTAAAGTTGTAATATGGTGGATGAGTGTGTTGGGGGCAACTCGCCCTACTTGGGGGTAACTGGCCCCTGGGGGCTCGTTATCC
>NW_027007665.1:0-1541 GCF_036934945.1 Oncorhynchus masou masou | reverse complement strand
CTGGTCTGTAGAACTAGACAGATTCTGGACCTGGTCTGTAGAACGACAGGATTCTGGACAAGAGTAGAACTACACAGGATTCTGGACCTGGTCTGTAGAACTAGACAGGATACTGGACAAGAGTAGAACTAGACAGGATACTGGACAAGAGTAGAACTAGACAGGATTCTGGACCTGGTCTGTAGAACTAGACAGGATTCTGGACAAGAGCTGTAGAACTACACAGGATTCTGGACCTGGTCTGTAGAACTAGACAGGATTCTGGACAAGAGCTGTAGAACTACACAGGATTCTGGACCTGGTCTGTAGAACTAGACAGGATTCTGGACAACAGCTGTAGAACTAGACAGGATTCTGGACAACAGCTGTAGAACTAGACAGGATTCTGGACAACAGCTGTAGAACTAGACAGGATTCTGGACCTGGTCTGTAGAACTAGACAGGATTATGGACCTGGTCTGTAGAACTAGACAGGATTCTGGACAACAGCTGTAGAACTAGACAGGATTCTGGACCTGGTCTGTAGAACTAGACAGGATTCTGGACAACAGCTGTAGAACTAGACAGGATTCTGGACCTGGTCTGTAGAACTAGACAGATTACAACACAGAACTAGACAGATCCCTGGTCTGTAGAACTAGACAGGATTCTGGACAACAGCTGTAGAACTAGACAGGATTCTGGACCTGGTCTGTAGAACTAGACAGGATTCTGGACAAGAGCTGTAGAACTAGACAGGATTCTGGACCTGGTCTGTAGAACTAGACAGGATTCTGGACAACAGCTGTAGAACTAGACAGGATTCTGGACAACAGCTGTAGAACTAGACAGGATTCTGGACCTGGTCTGTAGAACTAGACAGGATTCTGGACAACAGCTGTAGAACTAGACAGGATTCTGGACCTGGTCTGTAGAACTAGACAGGATTCTGGACCTGGTCTGTAGAACTAGACAGGATTCTGGACCTGGCC
Source organism: Oncorhynchus masou masou (assembly GCF_036934945.1). Lineage (NCBI taxonomy): Eukaryota > Metazoa > Chordata > Actinopteri > Salmoniformes > Salmonidae > Oncorhynchus > Oncorhynchus masou. Next base: position 570 of record NW_027007665.1, on the reverse strand, counting down.
TGTAGAACTAGACAGGATTCTGGACACAGAAATAAAGAAAACATTTAACCATAGCCTGGGGCAGCTAGGGCAGCTCCTCCACAGTAGGAAGTTAGTTCTCTCCAGCTGTGACATTCTCCAGTCCCACGCCCACTCCCCTGTCGGACTGAAGATGTGAAAGCTCCAGGAGTAATGGCCAATGGGGTGAAATGAGGCAGAAACACAGCTTTTCACCGGTCCTGACCCGTAGGCTATAAAACAGACCCATAATTGTACACACGCAAATACTCACGCACGCACCCACACACATTCAAACACACACAAGCACACATGTGGATGTGTGTGCCTGCGTGTATGCTTGCATGCATCTGCATCTGCAGGTCTGTTTAACAACCACACACTCACACACACCGGTTCTGACCTGTATAGGCTATATAACTGGTTTAGACAGCATATAGGGAAGATAGGATGATAAACTGAGCATGACTGTGTCCCAAACTGTACCCTATTCCTGACAGAGTGCACTTCTTTTGACTCAAGCCCTATGGGAGCTGGTTAAATGTAGTGCCCTACAGAGAATAGGGTGCTGTT
>NW_027007664.1:0-1541 GCF_036934945.1 Oncorhynchus masou masou | reverse complement strand
TAGGCCTTCTCTCTATTCCTCTCTGACCAGACATCAGTTCTTCCTCTAGTCCTTCTCTCTATTCCTCTCTGACCAGACATCAGTTCTCCTCTAGGCCTTCTCTCTATTCCTCTCTGACCAGACATCAGTTCTCCTCTAGGCCTTCTCTCTATTCCTCTCTGACCAGACATCAGTTCTTCCCTAGGCCTTCTCTCTATTCCTCTCTGACCAGACATCAGTTCTCCTCTAGGCCTTCTCTCTATTCCTCTCTGACCAGACATCAGTTCTCCTCTAGGCCTTCTCTCTATTCCTCTCTGACCAGACATCAGTTCTCCTCTAGGCCTTCTCTCTATTCCTCTCTGACCAGACATCAGTTCTTCCCTAGGCCTTCTCTCTATTCCTCTCTGACCAGACATCAGTTCTTCCCTAGGCCTTCTCTCTATTCCTCTCTGACCAGACATCAGTTCTTCCCTAGGCCTTCTCTCTATTCCTCTCTGACCAGACATCAGTTCTCCTCTAGGCCTTCTCTCTGACCAGACATCAGTTCTCCTCTAGGCCTTCTCTCTATTCCTCTCTGACCAGACATCAGTTCTTCCCTAGTCCTTCTCTCTATTCCTCTCTGACCAGAGATCAGTTCTCCTCTAGGCCTTCTCTCTATTCCTCTCTGACCAGACATCAGTTCTCCTCTAGGCCTTCTCTCTATTCCTCTCTGACCAGACATCAGTTCTTCCCTAGTCCTTCTCTCTATTCCTCTCTGACCAGACATCAGTTCTCCTCTAGGCCTTCTCTCTATTCCTCTCTGACCAGACATCAGTTCTCCTCTAGGCCTTCTCTCTATTCCTCTCTGACCAGACATCAGTTCTTCCCTAGGCCTTCTCTCTATTCCTCTCTGACCAGACATCAGTTCTCCTCTAGGCCTTCTCTCTATTCCTCTCTGACCAGACATCAGTTCTTCTCTAGGCCTTCTCTCTATTCCTCTCTGACCAGACATCAGTTCTCCTCTAGGCCTTCTCTCTATTCCTCTCTGACCAGACATCAGTTCTTCCCTAGGCCTTCTCTCTATTCCTCTCTGACCAGACATCAGTTCTTCCCTAGGCCTTCTCTCTATTCCTCTCTGACCAGACATCAGTTCTCCTCTAGGCCTTCTCTCTATTCCTCTCTGACCAGACATCAGTTCTCCTCTAGGCCTTCTCTCTATTCCTCTCTGACCAGACATCAGTTCTTCCCTAGTCCTTCTCTCTATTCCTCTCTGACCAGACATCAGTTCTCCTCTAGGCCTTCTCTCTATTCCTCTCTGACCAGACATCAGTTCTCCTCTAGGCCTTCTCTCTATTCCTCTCTGACCAGACATCAGTTCTTCCCTAGTCCTTCTCTCTATTCCTCTCTGACCAGACATCAGTTCTCCTCTAGGCCTTCTCTCTATTCCTCTCTGACCAGACATCAGTTCTCCTCTAGGCCTTCTCTCTATTCCTCTCTGACCAGACATCAGTTCTCCTCTAGGCCTTCTCTCTATTCCTCTCTGACCAGACATCAGTTCTCCTCTAGGCCTTCTCTATTCCTCT
>NW_027007663.1:0-1542 GCF_036934945.1 Oncorhynchus masou masou | reverse complement strand
CCAAACTGATACAAACTGACACCATAGCCACTTTTTCCAACTCATTTAGAAGATGAATTAACACATACTTCAGGAGCTGGCCCAAAATTCACAAAGCCTTCTGTTCAAACCATAGTAAAAACGTAAAACACGTAGTTTCGTTCTAGCTGCGGGTCCAGTTCTGACATTATGTGTAGGCCTATGTGAGGCGACCCTGGATCCCAAGTTGAATGCACTATTTATCACAAACTGCTGGTTGGGTATGGAAAAACACGTTTAGGGTGATTTTAACCACTTCCGGTTGTTTGTAGGCTTAGAATCAACACAGTTAGACCTCATAGTGTCTGATGGACTGTCATTGAAGACAGGTTCATAAGGCATTCATAACCCACATAGGCTTCAAGTTGACTTTAGAGGAGCAGGCAATGTATTCCTATGGGGAGAGATGTCATTGCACCCAGATCAAAACCCTGGATTGACTGTTATGCTAATGCCACACGGTCATGGTTAGGCCATAGATCGGGAGGACCTCAAGAACGCATCTGAGGTCGAATAGTGCTTCTCACCCTATCCGGTTCTATCACTGTCACCCAAAAGCAAATGACATTTAGGGCCAGGCTTCAGCCAACATTTCTTTCACGGTCGCTGTACTCAAAGCGAGCTACGGTCATGCATCTCGCTGAATCCTGCACGTCGAGAATATGAAAATACAGCCTTGTGGCTCAAGCACCACACTTTGTCACTCCGTCCTTACAAAGCAAATCAACCAACTGGAATATTTGTCATATATAAGGTGATAGCAGATGTTAGTCACACTAGTGTAGCTAAATGTCACAGCTTCAGTTCATAATGCAGTAATAACCATAGCAATCTAACTTAACAATTCCTAAACTACTGTCTTACACACAGTGTAAGGGGATAAAGAATATGTACATAAGGATATATGAATGAGTGATGGTACAGAGCAGCATAGGCAAGATACAGTAGATGGTATCGAGTACAGTATATACATATGAGATGAGTATGTAAACAAAGTGGCATAGTTAAAGTGGCTAGTGATACATGTATTACATAAGGATGCAGTCATGATATAGAGTACAGTATATACGTATGCATATGAGATGAATAATGTAGGGTAAGTAACATTATATAAGGTAGCATTGTTTAAAGTGGCTAGTGATATATTTACATCATTTCCATCAATTCCCATTATTAAAGTGGCTGGAGTTGGGTCAGTGTCAGTGTGTTGGCAGCAGCCACTCAATGTTAGTGGTGGCTATTTAACAGTCTGATGGCCTTGAGATAGAAGCTGTTTTTCAGTCTCTCGGTCCCAGCTTTGATGCACCTGTACTGACCTTGCCTTCTGGATGATAGCGGGGTGAACAGGCAGTGGCTCGGGTGGTTGATGTCCATGATGATCTTTATGGCCTTCCTGTAACATCGGGTGGTGAGCAAATCTGGAGGGCAGGTAGTTTGCCCCCGTGATGCGTTGTGCACCTCACCACACCTGGAGCTCACGGTTGAGGGCTGGAGCAGTTGCCGTACTCAGGCGGTGATACAGCC
>NW_027007662.1:0-1548 GCF_036934945.1 Oncorhynchus masou masou | reverse complement strand
CCTTGAAAAAGAGACTTTTCCTGGTTAAATAAATCTTAAATATTTTATTTACATATTTTTGTATTTATTTCATGTAATATTTTATGTTCTTGTCTATTATTGTTCTGTACTATCTCATGTATTTGTAATTTGTGTGTGAACCCCAGGAAGAGTAGCTGCTTCATGTGCATTAGCTAATGGATATCCATCCTGACGGGCCGCCCCCAGGTGGTGAGGGTAGGTAACAACATCTCCTCCCCGCTGATCCTCAACACTGGGGCCCCACAAGGGTGTGTTCTGAGCCCTCTCCTGTACTCCCTGTTCACCCACGACTGCGTGGCCACGCACGCCTCCAACTCAATCATCAAGTTTGCGGACGACACTACACTGGTAGGCTTGATTACCAACAACGACGAGACGGCCTACAGGGAGGAGGTGAGGGCCATCGGAGTGTGGTGTCAGGAAAATAACCTCACACTCAACGTCAACAAAACTAAGGAGATGATTGTGGACTTCAGGAAACAGCAGAGGGAACACCCCCCTATCCACATCGATGGAACAGTAGTGGAGAGGGTAGCAAGTTTTAAGTTCCTCGGCATACACATCACAGACAAACTGAATTGGTCCACTCACACAGACAGCATCGTGAAGAAGGCGCAGCAGCGCCTCTTCAACCTCAGGAGGCTGAAGAAATTCGGCTTGTCACCAAAAGCACTCACAAACTTCCACAGATGCACAGTCGAGAGCAACCTGGCGGGCTGTATCACCGCCTGGTGCGGCAACTGCTCCGCCCTCAACCGTAAGGCTCTCCAGAGGGTAGTGAGGTCTGCAGCAACGCATCACCGGGGCAAACTACCTGCCCTCCAGGACACCTACACCACCCGATGTTACAGGAAGGCCATAAAGATCATCAAGGACATCAACCACCCGAGCCACTGCCTGTTCACCCCGCTATCATCCAGAAGGCGAGGTCAGTACAGGTGCATCAAAGCTGGGACCGAGAGACTGAAAAACAGCTTCTCAATGCCATCAGACTGTTAAACAGCCACCACTAACATTGAGTGGCTGCTGCCAACACACTGACACTGACTCAACTCCAGCCACTTTAATAATGGGAATTGATGTAAATATATCACTAGCCACTTTAAACAATGCTACCTTATATAATGTTACTTACCCTACATTATTCATCTCATATGCATACGTATATACTCTATATCATCGACTGCATCCTTATGTAATACATGTATCACTAGCCACTTTAACTATGCCACTCTGTTTACATACTCATCTCATATGTATATACTGTACTCGATACCATCTACTGTATCTTGCCTATGCTGCTCTGTACCATCACTCATTCATATATCCTTATGTACATATTCTTTATCCCCTTACACTGTGTATAAGACAGTAGTTTAGGAATTGTTAGTTAGATTACTTGTTGGTTATTACTGCAATGTCGGAACTAGAAGCACAAGCATTTCGCTACACTCACATTAACATCTGCTAACCATGTGTATGTGACAAATACAATTTGATTTGATTTGATTTAATAAACTAAACTAA
>NW_027007661.1:0-1548 GCF_036934945.1 Oncorhynchus masou masou | reverse complement strand
GACAGACCAACACAGAGTTGGCTGTGTCTTTGGAGAAGACAGACCAAGAACAGAGTTGGCTGTGTCTTTAGGAGAAGACAGACCAACACAGAGTTGGCTGTGTCTTTAGGAGAAGACAGACCAAGAACAGAGTTGGCTGTGTCTTTAGGAGAAGACAGACCAAGAACAGAGTTGGCTGTGTCTTTAGGAGAAGACAGACCAAGAACAGAGTTGGCTGTGTCTTTAGGAGAAGACAGACCAACACAGAGTTGGCTGTGTCTTTAGGAGAAGACAGACCAAGAACAGAGTTGGCTGTGTCTTTAGGAGAAGACAGACCAAGAACAGAGTTGGCTGTGTCTTTAGGAGAAGACAGACCAACACAGAGTTGGCTGTGTCTTTAGGAGAAGACAGACCAAGAACAGAGTTGGCTGTGTCTTTAGGAGAAGACAGACCAACACAGAGTTGGCTGTGTCTTTAGGAGAAGACAGACCAAGAACAGAGTTGGCTGTGTCTTTAGGAGAAGACAGACCAACACAGAGTTGGCTGTGTCTTTAGGAGAAGACAGACCAAGAACAGAGTTGGCTGTGTCTTTAGGAGAAGACAGACCAAGAACAGAGTTGGCTGTGTCTTTAGGAGAAGACAGACCAACACAGAGTTGGCTGTGTCTTTAGGAGAAGACAGACCAACACAGAGTTGGCTGTGTCTTTAGGAGAAGACAGACCAAGAACAGAGTTGGCTGTGTCTTTAGGAGAAGACAGACCAACACAGAGTTGGCTGTGTCTTTAGGAGAAGACAGACCAACACAGAGTTGGCTGTGTCTTTAGGAGAAGACAGACCAACACAGAGTTGGCTGTGTCTTTAGGAGAAGACAGACCAAGAACAGAGTTGGCTGTGTCTTTAGGAGAAGACAGACCAAGAACAGAGTTGGCTGTGTCTTTAGGAGAAGACAGACCAAGAACAGAGTTGGCTGTGTCTTTAGGAGAAGACAGACCAAGAACAGAGTTGGCTGTGTCTTTAGGAGAAGACAGACCAACACAGAGTTGGCTGTGTCTTTAGGAGAAGACAGACCAAGAACAGAGTTGGCTGTGTCTTTAGGAGAAGACAGACCAACACAGAGTTGGCTGTGTCTTTAGGAGAAGACAGACCAACAACAGAGTTGGCTGTGTCTTTAGGAGAAGACAGACCAACACAGAGTTGGCTGTGTCTTTAGGAGAAGACAGACCAAGAACAGAGTTGGCTGTGTCTTTAGGAGAAGACAGACCAAGAACAGAGTTGGCTGTGTCTTTAGGAGAAGACAGACCAACACAGAGTTGGCTGTGTCTTTAGGAGAAGACAGACCAACACAGAGTTGGCTGTGTCTTTAGGAGAAGACAGACCAACACAGAGTTGGCTGTGTCTTTAGGAGAAGACAGACCAACACAGAGTTGGCTGTGTCTTTAGGAGAAGACAGACCAACACAGAGTTGGCTGTGTCTTTAGGAGAAGACAGACCAACACAGAGTTGGCTGTGTCTTTAGGAGAAGACAGACCAAGAACAGAGTTGGCTGTGTCTTTGGAGAAGACAGACCAA
>NW_027007660.1:91445-116600 GCF_036934945.1 Oncorhynchus masou masou | reverse complement strand
AAGTTACCCATGGCCCTGGCTTCACTGGTCATTAAACATGGTTAATAATAGTGTAGTAAGTTACCCATGGCCCTGGCTTCACTGGTCATTAAACATGGTTAATAATAGTGTAGTAAGTTACCCATGGCCCTGGCTTCACTGGTCATTAAACATGGTTAATAATAGTGTAGTAAGTTACCCATGGCCCTGGCTTCACTGGTCATTAAACATGGTTAATAATAGTGTAGTAAGTTACCCATGGCCCTGGCTTCACTGGTCATTAAACATGGTTAATAATAGTGTAGTAAGTTACCCATGGCCCTGGCTTCACTGGTCATTAAACATGGTTAATAATAGTGTAGTAAGTTACCCATGGCCCTGGCTTCACTGGTCATTAAACATGGTTAATAATAGTGTAGTAAGTTACCCATGGCCCTGGCTTCACTGGTCATTAAACATGGTTAATAATAGTGTAGTAAGTTACCCATGGCCCTGGCTTCACTGGTCATTAAACATGGTTAATAATAGTGTAGTAAGTTACCCATGGCCCTGGCTTCACTGGTCATTAAACATGGTTAATAGTAGTAGTGTTACCCATGGCCTGGCTTCACGGTATTAAACATGGTTAATAATAGTGGTAAGTTACCCATGGCCTGGCTTCACTGGTCATTAAACATGGTTAATAATAGTGTAATAAGTTACCCATGGCCCTAGCTTCACTAGTCATTAAACATGGTTAATAATAGTGTAGTAAGTTACCCGTATTACCTGGCTTCACTGGTCATTAAACATGGTTAATAATAGTGTAGTAAGTTACCCATGGCCCTGGCTTCACTGGTCATTAAACATGGTTAATAGTAGTGTAGTAAGTTACCCATATTTGGCTTCACTGGTCATTAAACATGGTTAATAATAATAGTGTAGTAAGTTACCCATGGCCCTGGCTTCACTGGTCATTAAACATGGTTAATAATAGTGTAGTAAGTTACCCATGGCCCTGGCCACTGGTCATTAAACATGGTCATTAAAACATGGTTAATAATAGTGTAGTAAGTTACCCATGGCCCTGGCTTCACTGGTCATTAAACATGGTTAATAATAGTGTAGTAAGTTACCCATGGCCTAGGCTTCACTGGTCATTAAACATGGTTAATAATAGTGTAGTAAGTTACCCATGGCCCTGGCTTCACTGGTCATTAAACATGGTTAATAATAGTGTAGTAAGTTACCCATGGCCTGGCTGGTCATTAAACATGGTTAATAATAGTGTAGTAAGTTACCCATTAAAACATGGTTAATAGTAGTGTAGTAAGTTACCCATGGCCCTGGCTTCACTGGTCATTAAACATGGTTAATAATAGTGTAGTAAGTTACCCATGGCCCTGGCTTCACTGGTCATTAAACATGGTTAATAGTAGTGTAGTAAGTTACCCATGGCCCTGGCTTCACTGGTCATTAAACATGGTTAATAGTAGTGTAGTAAGTTACCCATGGCCCTGGCTTCACTGGTCATTAAACATGGTTAATAATAGTGTAGTAAGTTACCCATGGCCATGGTTAATAATAGTGGCTGGCTTCACTGGTCATTAAACATGGTTAATAATAGTGTAGTGTTACCCATGGCCCTAGCTTCACTGGTCATTAAACATGGTTAATAATAGTGTAGTAAGTTACCCATGGCCCTGGCTTCACTGGTCATTAAACATGGTTAATAATAGTGTAGTAAGTTACCCATGGCCCTGGCTTCACTGGTCATTAATAGTGTAGTAGTTACTTGTAGTTAATAAACATGGTTAATAGTGTAGTAAGTTACCCATGGCCTGGCTTCACTGGTCATTAAACATGGTTAATAGTGTAGTAAGTTACCACTGGCCCTGGCTTCACTGGTCATTAAACATGGTTAATAATAGTGTAATAAGTTACCCATGGCCCTGGCTTCACTGGTCATTAAACATGGTTAATAATAGTGTAGTAAGTTACCCATGGCCCTGGCTTCACTGGTCATTAAACATGGTTAATAATAGTTACCCGTGGCCCTGGCTTCACTGGTCATTAAACATGGTTAATAATAGTGTAGTAAGTTACCCGTGGCCCTGGCTTCACTGGTCATTAAACATGGTTAATAATAGTGTAGTAAGTTACCCATGGCCCTGGCTTCACTGGTCATTAAACATGGTTAATAATAGTGTAGTAAGTTACCCATGGCCCTGGCTTCACTGGTCATTAAACATGGTTAATAATAGTGTAAGTTACCCATGGCCCTGGCTTCACTGGTCATTAAACATGGTTAATAATAGTGTAGTAGGTTACCCATGGCCCTGGCTTCACTGGTCATTAAACATGGTTAATAATAGTGTAGTAAGTTACCCATGGCCCTGGCTTCACTGGTCATTAAACATGGTTAATAATAGTGTAGTAAGTTACCCATGGCCCTGGCTTCACTGGTCATTAAACATGGTTAATAATAGTGTAGTAAGTTACCCATGGCCCTGGCTTCACTGGTCATTAAACATGGTTAATAATAGTGTAGTAAGTTACCCATGGCCCTGGCTTCACTGGTCATTAAACATGGTTAATAATAGTGTAGTAAGTTACCCATGGCCCTGGCTTCAAACATGGTTAATAGTGTATTAAACATGGTTAATATGTAGTAATAGTAAGTTACCCATGGCCCTGGCTTCACTGGTCATTAAACATGGTTAATAATAGTGTAGTAAGTTACCCATGGCCCTGGCTTCACTGGTCATTAAACATGGTTAATAATAGTGTAGTAAGTTACCCATGGCCCTGGCTTCACTGGTCATTAAACATGGTTAATAATAGTGTAGTAAGTTACCCATGGCCTGGCTTCACTGGTCATTAAACATGGTTAATAATAGTGTAGTAAGTTACCCATGGCCCTGGCTTCACTGGTCATTAAACATGGTTAATAATAGTGTAGTAAGTTACCCATGGCCCTGGCTTCACTGGTCATTAAACATGGTTAATAATAGTGTAGTAAGTTACCCATGGCCCTGGCTTCACTGGTCATTAAACATGGTTAATAATAGTGTAGTAAGTTACCCATGGCCCTGGCTTCACTGGTCATTAAACATGGTTAATAATAGTGTAGTAAGTTACCCATAGGCCCTGGCTTCACTGGTCATTAAACATGGTTAATAATAGTGTAGTAAGTTACCCATGGCCCTGGCTTCACTGGTCATTAAACATGGTTAATAATAGTGTAGTAAGTTACCCATGGCCCTGGCTTCACTGGTCATTAAACATGGTTAATAATAGTGTAGTAAGTTACCCATGGCCCTGGCTTCACTGGTCATTAAACATGGTTAATAATAGTGTAGTAAGTTACCCATGGCCCTGGCTTCACTGGTCATTAATCATGGTTAATAATAGTGTAGTAAGTTACCCATGGCCCTGACTTCACTGGTCATTAAACATGGTTAATAATAGTGTAGTAAGTTACCCATGGCCCTGGCTTCACTGGTCATTAAACATGGTTAATAATAGTGTAGTAAGTTACCCATGGCCCTGGCTTCACTACCCAAACATGGTTAATAATAGTGTAGTAAGTTACCCATGGCCCTGGCTTCACTGGTCATTAATCATGGTTAATAATAGTGTAGTAAGTTACCCATGGCCCTGACTTCACTGGTCATTAAACATGGTTAATAATAGTGTAGTAAGTTACCCATGGCCCTGGCTTCACTGGTCATTAAACATGGTTAATAATAGTGTAGTAAGTTACCCATGGCCCTGGCTTCACTGGTCATTAAACATGGTTAATAATAGTGTAGTAAGTTACCCATGGCCCTGGCTTCACTGGTCATTAAACATGGTTAATAATAGTGTAGTAAGTTACCCATGGCCCTGGCTTCACTGGTCATTAAACATGGTTAATAATAGTGTAGTAAGTTACCCATGGCCCTGGCTTCACTGGTCATTAAACATGGTTAATAATAGTGTAGTAAGTTACCCATGGCCCTGGCTTCACTGGTCATTAAACATGGTTAATAATAGTGTAGTAAGTTACCCATGGCCCTGGCTTCACTGGTCATTAAACATGGTTAATAATAGTGTAGTAAGTTACCCATGGCCCTGGCTTCACTGGTCATTAAACATGGTTAATAGTAGTGTAGTAAGTTACCCATGGCCCTGGCTTCACTGGTCATTAAACATGGTTAATAATAGTGTAGTAAGTTACCCATGGCCCTGGCTTCACTGGTCATTAAACATGGTTAATACCCATACTGGTCATTAAACATGTTAATAATAGTAAGTTACCCATGGCCCTGGCTTCACTGGTCATTAAACATGGTTAATAATAGTGTAGTAAGTTACCCATGGCCCTGGCTTCACTGGTCATTAAACATGGTTAATAATAGTGTAGTAAGTTACCCATGGCCCTGGCTTCACTGGTCATTAAACATGGTTAATAATAGTGTAGTAAGTTACCCATGGCCCTGGCTTCACTGGTCATTAAACATGGTTAATAATAGTGTAGTAAGTTACCCATGGCCCTGGCTTCACTGGTCATTAAACATGGTTAATAATAGTGTAGTAAGTTACCCATGGCCCTGGCTTCACTGGTCATTAAACATGGTTAATAATAGTGTAGTAAGTCATTAATTAAACATGGTTAATAATAGTGTAGTAAGTTACCCATGGCCCTGGCTTCACTGGTCATTAAACATGGTTAATAATAGTGTAGTAAGTTACCCATGGCCCTGGCTTCACTGGTCATTAAACATGGTTAATAATAGTGTAGTAAGTTACCCATGGCCCTGGCTTCACTGGTCATTAAACATGGTTAATAATAGTGTAGTAAGTTACCCATGGCCCTGGCTTCACTGGTCATTAAACATGGTTAATAATAGTGTAGTAAGTTACCCATGGCCCTGGCTTCACTGGTCATTAAACATGGTTAATAATAATGTAGTAAGTTACCCATGGCCCTGGCTTCACTGGTCATTAAACATGGTTAATAATAGTGTAGTAAGTTACCCATGGCCCTGGCTTCACTGGTCATTAAACATGGTTAATAATAGTGTAGTAAGTTACCCATGGCCCTGGCTTCACTGGTCATTAAACATGGTTAATAATAGTGTAGTAAGTTACCCATGGCCCTGGCTTCACTGGTCATTAAACATGGTTAATAGTGTAGTAGTTACCCATGGCCCTGGCTTCACTGGTCATTAAACATGGTTAATAATAGTGTAGTAAGTTACCCATGGCCCTGGCTTCACTGGTCATTAAACATGGTTAATAATAGTGTAGTAAGTTACCCATGGCCCTGGCTTCACTGGTCATTAAACATGGTTAATAATAGTGTAGTAAGTTACCCATGGCCCTGGCTTCACTGGTCATTAAACATGGTTAATAATAGTGTAGTAAGTTACCCATGGCCCTGGCTTCACTGGTCATTAAACATGGTTAATAATAGTGTAGTAAGTTACCCATGGCCCTGGCTTCACTGGTCATTAAACATGGTTAATAATAGTGTAGTAAGTTACCCATGGCCCTGGCTTCACTGGTCATTAAACATGGTTAATAATAGTGTAGTAAGTTACCCATGGCCCTGGCTTCACTGGTCATTAAACATGGTTAATAATAGTGTAGTAAGTTACCCATGGCCCTGGCTTCACTGGTCATTAAACATGGTTAATAATAGTGTAGTAAGTTACCCATGGCCCTGGCTTCACTGGTCATTAAACATGGTTAATAATAGTGTAGTAAGTTACCCATGGCCCTGGCTTCACTGGTCATTAAACATGGTTAATAATAGTGTAGTAAGTTACCCATGGCCCTGGCTTCACTGGTCATTAAACATGGTTAATAATAGTGTAGTAAGTTACCCATGGCCCTGGCTTCACTGGTCATTAAACATGGTTAATAATAGTGTAGTAAGTTACCCATGGCCCTGGCTTCACTGGTCATTAAACATGGTTAATAATAGTGTAGTAAGTTACCCTGGCCCTGGCTTAAACATGGTTAATAATAGTGTAGTAAGTTACCCACCCATGGTTAGCTTCACTGGTCATTAAACATGGTTAATAATAGTGTAGTAAGTTACCCATGGCCCTGGCTTCACTGGTCATTAAACATGGTTAATAATAGTGTAGTAAGTTACCCATGGCCCTGGCTTCACTGGTCATTAAACATGGTTAATAATAGTGTAGTAAGTTACCCATGGCCCTGGCTTCACTGGTCATTAAACATGGTTAATAATAGTGTAGTAAGTTACCCATGGCCCTGGCTTCACTGGTCATTAAACATGGTTAATAATAGTGTAGTAAGTTACCCATGGCCCTGTTCACTGGTCATTAAACATGGTTAATAATAGTGTAGTAAGTTACCCATGGCCCTGGCTTCACTGGTCATTAAACATGGTTAATAATAGTGTAGTAAGTTACCCATGGCCCTGGCTTCACTGGTCATTAAACATGGTTAATAATAGTGTAGTAAGTTACCCATGGCCCTGGCTTCACTGGTCATTAAACATGGTTAATAATAGTGTAGTAAGTTACCCATGGTCATTAAACATGGTTAATAATGGCTTCACTGGTCATTAAACATGGTTAATAATAGTGTAGTAAGTTACCCATGGCCCTGGCTTCACTGGTCATTAAACATGGTTAATAATAGTGTAGTAAGTTACCCATGGCCCTGGCTTCACTGGTCATTAAACATGGTTAATAATAGTGTAGTAAGTTACCCATGGCCCTGGCTTCACTGGTCATTAAACATGGTTAATAATAGTGTAGTAAGTTACCCATGGCCCTGGCTTCACTGGTCATTAAACATGGTTAATAATAGTCATTACCCATGGCCCTGGCTTCATGGTCATTAAACATGGTTAATAATAGTGTAGTAAGTTACCCATACTGGTCATTAAACATGGTTAATAATAGTGTAGTAAGTTACCCATGGCCCTGGCTTCACTGGTCATTAAACATGGTTAATAATAGTGTAGTAAGTTACCCATGGCCCTGGCTTCACTGGTCATTAAACATGGTTAATAATAGTGTAGTAAGTTACCCATGGCCCTGGCTTCACTGGTCATTAAACATGGTTAATAATAGTGTAGTAAGTTACCCATGGCCCTGGCTTCACTGGTCATTAAACATGGTTAATAATAGTGTAGTAAGTTACCCATGGCCCTGGCTTCACTGGTCATTAAACATGGTTAATAATAGTGTAGTAAGTTACCCATGGCCCTGGCTTCACTGGTCATTAAACATGGTTAATAGTAGTGTAGTAAGTTACCCATGGCCCTGGCTTCACTGGTCATTAAACATGGTTAATAATAGTGTAGTAAGTTACCCATGGCCCTGGCTTCACTGGTCATTAAACATGGTTAATAATAGTGTAGTAAGTTACCCATGGCCCTGGCTTCACTGGTCATTAAACATGGTTAATAATAGTGTAGTAAGTTACCCATGGCCCTGGCTTCACTGGTCATTAAACATGGTTAATAATAGTGTAGTAAGTTACCCATGGCCCTGGCTTCACTGGTCATTAAACATGGTTAATAATAGTGTAGTAAGTTACCCATGGCCCTGGCTTCACTGGTCATTAAACATGGTTAATAATAGTGTAGTAAGTTACCCATGGCCCATGGGTCATTAAACATGGTTAATAATAGTGTAGTAAGTTACCCATGGCCCTGGCTTCACTGGTCATTAAACATGGTTAATAATAGTGTAGTAAGTTACCCATGGCCCTGGCTTCACTGGTCATTAAACATGGTTAATAATAGTGTAGTAAGTTACCCATGGCCCTGGCTTCACTGGTCATTAAACATGGTTAATAATAGTGTAGTAAGTTACCCATGGCCCTGGCTTCACTGGTCATTAAACATGGTTAATAATAGTGTAGTAAGTTACCCATGGCCCTGGCTTCACTGGTCATTAAACATGGTTAATAATAGTGTAGTAAGTTACCCATGGCCCTGGCTTCACTGGTCATTAAACATGGTTAATAATAGTGTAGTAAGTTACCCATGGCCCTGGCTTCACTGGTCATTAAACATGGTTAATAATAGTGTAGTAAGTTACCCATGGCCCTGGCTTCACTGGTCATTAAACATGGTTAATAATAGTGTAGTAAGTTACCCATGGCCCTGGCTTCACTGGTCATTAAACATGGTTAATAATAGTGTAGTAAGTTACCCATGGCCCTGGCTTCACTGGTCATTAAACATGGTTAATAATAGTGTAGTAAGTTACCCATGGCCCTGGCTTCACTGGTCATTAAACATGGTTAATAATAGTGTAGTAAGTTACCATGGCCCTGGCTTCACTGGTCATTAAACATGGTTAATAATAGTGTAGTAAGTTACCCATGGCCCTGGCTTCACTGGTCATTAAACATGGTTAATAATAGTGTAGTAAGTTACCCATGGCCCTGGCTTCACTGGTCATTAAACATGGTTAATAATAGTGTAGTAAGTTACCCAACCCTGGCTTCACTGGTCATTAAACATGGTTAATAATAGTGTAGTACCCATGGCCCTGGCTTCACCATTAAACATGGTTAATAATAGTGTAGTAAGTTACCCTGGCCCTTCACTGGTCATTAAACATGGTTAATAATAGTGTAGTAAGTTACCCATGGCCCTGGCTTCACTGGTCATTAAACATGGTTAATAATAGTGTAGTAAGTTACCCATGGCCCTGGCTTCACTGGTCATTAAACATGGTTAATAATAGTGTAGTAAGTTACCCATGGCCCTGGCTTCACTGGTCATTAAACATGGTTAATAATAGTGTAGTAAGTTACCCATGGCCCTGGCTTCACTGGTCATTAAACATGGTTAATAATAGTGTAGTAAGTTACCCATGGCCCTGGCTTCACTGGTCATTAAACATGGTTAATAATAGTGTAGTAAGTTACCCATGGCCCTGGCTTCACTGGTCATTAAACATGGTTAATAATAGTGTAGTAAGTTACCCATGGCCCTGGCTTCACTGGTCATTAAACATGGTTAATAATAGTGTAGTAAGTTACATGGTTAATTAAACATGGTTAATAATAGTGTAGTAAGTTACCCATGGCCCTGGCTTCACTGGTCATTAAACATGGTTAATAATAGTGTAGTAAGTTACCCATGGCCCTGGCTTCACTGGTCATTAAACATGGTTAATAATAGTGTAGTAAGTTACCCATGGCCCTGGCTTCACTGGTCATTAAACATGGTTAATAATAGTGTAGTAAGTTACCCATGGCCCTGGCTTCACTGGTCATTAAACATGGTTAATAATAGTGTAGTTACCCAGTTACCCATGGTCATTAAACTGGCTTCACCCTGGCTTGGTCATTAAACATGGTTAATAATAGTGTAGTAAGTTACCCACTGGTCATTAAACATGGTTAATAATAGTGTAGTAAGTTACCCATGGCCCTGGCTTCACTGGTCATTAAACATGGTTAATAATAGTGTAGTAAGTTACCCATGGCCCTGGCTTCACTGGTCATTAAACATGGTTAATAATAGTGTAGTAAGTTACCCATGGCCCTGGCTTCACTGGTCATTAAACATGGTTAATAATAGTGTAGTAAGTTACCCATGGCCCTGGCTTCACTGGTCATTAAACATGGTTAATAATAGTGTAGTAAGTTACCCATGGCCCTGGCTTCACTGGTCATTAAACATGGTTAATAATAGTGTAGTAAGTTACCCATGGCCCTGGCTTCACTGGTCATTAAACATGGTTAATAATAGTGTAGTAAGTTACCCATGGCCCTGGCTTCACTGGTCATTAAACATGGTTAATAATAGTGTAGTAAGTTACCCATGGCCCTGGCTTCACTGGTCATTAAACATGGTTAATAATAGTGTAGTAAGTTACCCATGGCCCTGGCTTCATTAAACTGGTCATTGGCTTCAAACATGGTTAATAATAGTGTAGTAAGTTACCCATGGCCCTGGCTTCACTGGTCATTAAACATGGTTAATAATAGTGTAGTAAGTTACCCATGGTCATTAATCATGGTTAATAATAGTGTAGTAAGTTACTGGCCCTTTCACTGGTCATTAAACATGGTTAATAATAGTGTAGTAAGTTACCCATGGCCCTGGCTTCACTGGTCATTAAACATGGTTAATAATAGTGTAGTAAGTTACCCATGGCCCTGGCTTCACTGGTCATTAAACATGGTTAATAATAGTGTAGTAAGTTACCCATGGCACTGGCTTCACTGGTCATTAAACATGGTTAATAATAGTGTAGGTTAAGTTACCCATGGCCCTGGCTTCACTGGTCATTAAACATGGTTAATAATAGTGTAGTAAGTTACCCATGGCCCTGGCTTCACTGGTCATTAAACATGGTTAATAATAGTGTAGTAAGTTACCCATGGCCCTGGCTTCACTGGTCATTAAACATGGTTAATAATAGTGTAGTAAGTTACCCATGGCCCTGGCTTCACTGGTCATTAAACATGGTTAATAATAGTGTAGTAAGTTACCCATGGCCCTGGCTTCACTGGTCATTAAACATGGTTAATAATAGTGTAGTAAGTTACCCATGGCCCTGGCTTCACTGGTCATTAAACATGGTTAATAATAGTGTAGTAAGTTACCCATGGCCCTGGCTTCACTGGTCATTAAACATGGTTAATAGTGTAGTAAGTTACCCATGGCCCTGGCTTCACTGGTCATTAAACATGGTTAATAATAGTGTAGTAAGTTACCCATGGCCCTGGCTTCACTGGTCATTAAACATGGTTAATAATAGTGTAGTAAGTTACCCATGGCCCTGGCTTCACTGGTCATTAAACATGGTTAATAATAGTGTAGTAAGTTACCCATGGCCCTGGCTTCACTGGTCATTAAACATGGTTAATAATAGTGTAGTAAGTTACCCATGGCCCTGGCTTCACTGGTCATTAAACATGGTTAATAATAGTGTAGTAAGTTACCCATGGCCCTGGCTTCACTGGTCATTAAACATGGTTAATAATAGTGTAGTAAGTTACCCATGGCCCTGGCTTCACTGGTCATTAAACATGGTTAATAATAGTGTAGTAAGTTACCCATGGCCCTGGCTTCACTGGTCATTAAACATGGTTAATAATAGTGTAGTAAGTTACCCATGGCCCTGGCTTCACTGGTCATTAAACATGGTTAATAATAGTGTAGTAAGTTACCCATGGCCCTGGCTTCACTGGTCATTAAACATGGTTAATAATAGTGTAGTAAGTTACCCATGGCCCTGGCTTCACTGGTCATTAAACATGGTTAATAATAGTGTAGTAAGTTACCCATGGCCCTGGCTTCACTGGTCATTAAACATGGTTAATAATAGTGTAGTAAGTTACCCATGGCCCTGGCTTCACTGGTCATTAAACATGGTTAATAATAGTGTAGTAAGTTACCCATGGCCCTGGCTTCACTGGTCATTAAACATGGTTAATAATAGTGTAGTAAGTTACCCATGGCCCTGGCTTCACTGGTCATTAAACATGGTTAATAATAGTGTAGTAAGTTACCCATGGCCCTGGCTTCACTGGTCATTAAACATGGTTAATAATAGTGTAGTAACCCATGGCCCTGTTCACTGGTCATTAAACATGGTTAATAATAGTGTAGTAAGTTACCCATGGCTTCACTGGTCATTAAACATGGTTAATAATAGTGTAGTAAGTTACCCATGGCCCTGGCTTCACTGGTCATTAAACATGGTTAATAATAGTGTAGTAAGTTACCCATGGCCCTGGCTTCACTGGTCATTAAACATGGTTAATAATAGTGTAGTCATTAAACATGGTTACCCATGGCCCTGGCTTCACTGGTCATTAAACATGGTTAATAATAGTGTAGTAAGTTACCCATGGCCCTGGCTTCACTGGTCATTAAACATGGTTAATAATAGTGTAGTAAGTTACCCATGGCCCTGGCTTCACTGGTCATTAAACATGGTTAATAATAGTGTAGTAAGTTACCCATGGCCCTGGCTTCACTGGTCATTAAACATGGTTAATAATAGTGTAGTAAGTTACCCATGGCCCTGGCTTCACTGGTCATTAAACATGGTTAATAATAGTGTAGTTACCCATGGCCCTGGCTTCACTGGTCATTAAACATGGTTAATAATAGTGTAGTAAGTTACCCATGGCCCTGGCTTCACTGGTCATTAAACATGGTTAATAATAGTGTAGTAAGTTACCCATGGCCCTGGCTTCACTGGTCATTAAACATGGTTAATAATAGTGTAGTAAGTTACCCATGGCCCTGGCTTCACTGGTCATTAAACATGGTTAATAATAGTGTAGTAAGTTACCCATGGCCCTGGCTTCACTGGTCATTAAACATGGTTAATAATAGTGTAGTAAGTTACCCATGGCCCTGGCTTCACTGGTCATTAAACATGGTTAATAATAGTGTAGTAAGTTACCCATGGCCCTGGCTTCACTGGTCATTAAACATGGTTAATAATAGTGTAGTAAGTTACCCATGGCCCTGGCTTCACTGGTCATTAAACATGGTTAATAATAGTGTAGTAAGTTACCCATGGCCCTGGCTTCACTGGTCATTAAACATGGTTAATAATAGTGTAGTAAGTTACCCATGGCCCTGGCTTCACTGGTCATTAAACATGGTTAATAATAGTGTAGTAAGTTACCCATGGCCCTGGCTTCACTGGTCATTAAACATGGTTAATAATAGTGTAGTAAGTTACCCATGGCCCTGGCTTCACTGGTCATTAAACATGGTTAATAATAGTGTAGTAAGTTACCCATGGCCCTGGCTTCACTGGTCATTAAACATGGTTAATAATAGTGTAGTAAGTTACCCATGGCCCTGGCTTCACTGGTCATTAAACATGGTTAATAATAGTGTAGTAAGTTACCCATGGCCCTGGCTTCACTGGTCATTAAACATGGTTAATAATAGTGTAGTAAGTTACCCATGGCCCTGGCTTCACTGGTCATTAAACATGGTTAATAATAGTGTAGTAAGTTACCCATGGCCCTGGCTTCACTGGTCATTAAACATGGTTAATAATAGTGTAGTAAGTTACCCATGGCCCTGGCTTCACTGGTCATTAAACATGGTTAATAATAGTGTAGTAAGTTACCCATGGCCCTGGCTTCACTGGTCATTAAACATGGTTAATAGTAGTAGTAAGTTACCCATGGCCCTGGCTTCACTGGTCATTAAACATGGTTAATAATAGTGTAGTAAGTTACCCATGGCCCTGGCTTCACTGGTCATTAAACATGGTTAATAATAGTGTAGTAAGTTACCCATGGCCCTGGCTTCACTGGTCATTAAACATGGTTAATAATAGTGTAGTAAGTTACCCATGGCCCTGGCTTCACTGGTCATTAAACATGGTTAATAATAGTGTAGTAAGTTACCCATGGCCCTGGCTTCACTGGTCATTAAACATGGTTAATAATAGTGTAGTAAGTTACCCATGGCCCTGGCTTCACTGGTCATTAAACATGGTTAATAATAGTGTAGTAAGTTACCCATGGCCCTGGCTTCACTGGTCATTAAACATGGTTAATAATAGTGTAGTAAGTTTAAACCCATGGCCCTGGCTTCACTGGTCATTAAACATGGTTAATAATAGTGTAGTAAGTTACCCATGGCCCTGGCTTCACTGGTCATTAAACATGGTTAATAATAGTGTAGTAAGTTACCCATGGCCCTGGCTTCACTGGTCATTAAACATGGTTAATAATAGTGTAGTAAGTTACCCATGGCCCTGGCTTCACTGGTCATTAAACATGGTTAATAATAGTGTAGTAAGTTACCCATGGCCCTGGCTTCACTGGTCATTAAACATGGTTAATAATAGTGTAGTAAGTTACCCATGGCCCTGGCTTCACTGGTCATTAAACATGGTTAATAATAGTGTAGTAAGTTACCCATGGCCCTGGCTTCACTGGTCATTAAACATGGTTAATAATAGTGTAGTAAGTTACCCATGGCCCTGGCTTCACTGGTCATTAAACATGGTTAATAATAGTGTAGTAAGTTACCCATGGCCCTGGCTTCACTGGTCATTAAACATGGTTAATAATAGTGTAGTAAGTTACCCATGGCCCTGGCTTCACTGGTCATTAAACATGGTTAATAATAGTGTAGTAAGTTACCCATGGCCCTGGCTTCACTGGTCATTAAACATGGTTAATAATAGTGTAGTAAGTTACCCATGGCCCTGGCTTCACTGGTCATTAAACATGGTTAATAATAGTGTAGTAAGTTACCCATGGCCCTGGCTTCACTGGTCATTAAACATGGTTAATAATAGTGTAGTAAGTTACCCATGGCCCTGGCTTCACTGGTCATTAAACATGGTTAATAATAGTGTAGTAAGTTACCCATGGCCCTGGCTTCACTGGTCATTAAACATGGTTAATAATAGCTTCACTGGTCATTAAACATGGTTAATAATAGTGTAGTAAGTTACCCATGGCCCTGGCTTCACTGGTCATTAAACATGGTTAATAATAGTGTAGTAAGTTACCCATGGCCCTGGCTTCACTGGTCATTAAACATGGTTAATAATAGTGTAGTAAGTTACCCATGGCCCTGGCTTCACTGGTCATTAAACATGGTTAATAATAGTGTAGTAAGTTACCCATGGCCCTGGCTTCACTGGTCATTAAACATGGTTAATAATAGTGTAGTAAGTTACCCATGGCCCTGGCTTCACTGGTCATTAAACATGGTTAATAATAGTGTAGTAAGTTACCCATGGCCCTGGCTTCACTGGTCATTAAACATGGTTAATAATAGTGTAGTAAGTTACCCGTGGCCCTGGTTGGTCATTAAACATGGTTAATAATAGTGTAGTAAGTTACCATGGCCCTGGCTTCACTGGTCATTAAACATGGTTAATAATAGTGTAGTAAGTTACCCATGGCCCTGGCTTCACTGGTCATTAAACATGGTTAATAATAGTGTAGTAAGTTACCCATGGCCCTGGCTTCACTGGTCATTAAACATGGTTAATAATAGTGTAGTAAGTTACCCATGGCCCTGGCTTCACTGGTCATTAAACATGGTTAATAATAGTGTAGTAAGTTACCCATGGCCCTGGCTTCACTGGTCATTAAACATGGTTAATAATAGTGTAGTAAGTTACCCATGGCCCTGGCTTCACTGGTCATTAAACATGGTTAATAATAGTGTAGTAAGTTACCCATGGCCCTGGCTTCACTGGTCATTAAACATGGTTAATAATAGTGTAGTAAGTTACCCATGGCCCTGGCTTCACTGGTCATTAAACATGGTTAATAATAGTGTAGTAAGTTACCCATGGCCCTGGCTTCACTGGTCATTAAACATGGTTAATAATAGTGTAGTAAGTTACCCATGGCCCTGGCTTCACTGGTCATTAAACATGGTTAATAATAGTGTAGTAAGTTACCCATGGCCCTGGCTTCACTGGTCATTAAACATGGTTAATAATAGTGTAGTAAGTTACCCATGGCCCTGGCTTCACTGGTCATTAAAAACATGGTTAATAATAGTGTAGTAAGTTACCCATGGCCCTGGCTTCACTGGTCATTAAACATGGTTAATAATAGTGTAGTAAGTTACCCATGGCCCTGGCTTCACTGGTCATTAAACATGGTTAATAATAGTGTAGTAAGTTACCCATGGCCCTGGCTTCACTGGTCATTAAACATGGTTAATAGTTAGTAAGTTACCCATGGCCCTGGCTTCACTGGTCATTAAACATGGTTAATAATAGTGTAGTAAGTTACCCATGGCCCTGGCTTCACTGGTCATTAAACATGGTTAATAATAGTGTAGTAAGTTACCCATGGCCCTGGCTTCACTGGTCATTAAACATGGTTAATAATAGTGTAGTAAGTTACCCATGGCCCTGGCTTCACTGGTCATTAAACATGGTTAATAATAGTGTAGTAAGTTACCCATGGCCCTGGCTTCACTGGTCATTAAACATGGTTAATAATAGTGTAGTAAGTTACCCATGGCCCTGGCTTCACTGGTCATTAAACATGGTTAATAATAGTGTAGTGGCCTTCTTCTGTCCTGTCATCGGGCACTCACACTCAGACTCACACTCACACTCACACTCACACACTCACACACGCACACTCACACACGCACACGCACACACACGCACACGCACACACACACAGAGACAGAGAGTGAGAGAGAGAGAGAGAGAGAGAGAGAGAGAGAGAGAGAGAGAGAGAGAGAGAGAGAGAGAGAGAGAGAGAGAGAGAGAGAGAGAGAGACAGGAGTGAAGGCAGAGGTGGACTGCAGTGTACTGTACAGTAATGAATACAAATGTCTTCCTGTATTATCTGCTTCCTAACCAGTCCTAACCAGTAACCACCTCCTAGGTTGTGTGAAGGCAAATATCATTATTTCCATATGCATAGATGACCCATAGAAGATAAGGGAGGGTGTTGTGTATTACAAATGATTACTGGTTATCAAGACGCTGGCTGTCTGTTCACCCCTCTGTAAACTGTTGCGTTTAAATGGGATATCATCATTTCATGTCAAAAGGTGTTATGTGTGCAATAGCAGTCCCATTACATATAACTCCTAATAAAACTGAATACAGTTATTGGTCTGGACATAAATCAATGTAAACGACACATCAAACTACATTCGTCTCTCCCTTTCCATCACTTCCTCTACTCCTTCCTCGTTCGGCCTCTCCCTCCCTCCTTCTCTCTTGGCTTGACTAATGACTTCCACTGCTAATGAATGTTTCTGTTTCCACCGCTCCCTAAATACTCTTTGTATGAGGAAAGTCAATGAGCATGATCACACACACACGCACCATCATAAGCACATAGACACACCACACACACACACCACCATAAGCACATAGACACACCACACACACACACGCACCATCATAAGCACATAGACACACCACACACACACACGCACCATCATAAGCACATAGACACACCACACACACACACGCACCATCATAAGCACATAGACACACCACACACACACACGCACCATCATAAGCACATAGACACACCACCCACACGCACCATCATAAGCACATAGACACGCCACACACACACGCACCATCATAAGCACATAGACACACCACACACACACACCATCATAAGCACATAGACACACCACACACACACACGCACCACCATAAGCACATAGACACACCACACACACACACACACCATCATAAGCACATAGACACACCACACACACACACGCACCATCATAAGCACATAGACACACCACACACACACACGCACCATCATAAGCACATAGACACACCACACACACACACCATCATAAGCACATAGACACGCCACACACACACACACACCATCATAAGCACATAGACACACCACACACACACGCACCATCATAAGCACATAGACACACCACACACACACACACCATCATAAGCACATAGACACACCACACACACACACGCACCATCATAAGCACATAGACACACCACACACACACACCACCATAAGCACATAGACACACCACACACACACACGCACCATCATAAGCACATAGACACACCACACACACACACGCACCATCATAAGCACATAGACACACCACACACACACGCACCATCATAAGCACATAGACACACCACACACACACACGCACCATCATAAGCACATAGACACACCACCCACACGCACCATCATAAGCACATAGACACGCCACACACACACGCACCATCATAAGCACATAGACACACCACACACACACACCATCATAAGCACATAGACACACCACACACACACACGCACCACCATAAGCACATAGACACACCACACACACACACACACCATCATAAGCACATAGACACACCACACACACACACGCACCATCATAAGCACATAGACACACCACACACACACACGCACCATCATAAGCACATAGACACACCACACACACACACCATCATAAGCACATAGACACGCCACACACACACACACACCATCAAAAGCACAAAGACACACCACACACACACGCACCATCATAAGCACATAGACACACCACACACACACACATACCATCATAAGCACATAGACACACCACACACACACACGCACCATCATAAGCACATAGACACGCCACACACACACACACCATCATAAGCACATAGACACACCACACACACACACATCATAAGCACATAGACACACCACACACACACACCATCATAAGCACATAGACACACCACACACACACACACACACACACCATCATAAGCACATAGACACACCACACACACACACCATCATAAGCACATAGACACACCACACACACACACCATCATAAGCACATAGACACACCACACACACACACACACACACACACACCATCATAAGCACATAGACACACCACACACACACACCATCATAAGCACATAGACACACCACACACACACACCATCATAAGCACATAGACACACCACACACACACACCATCATAAGCACATAGACACACCACACACACACTCACACACCATCATAAGCACATAGACACACCACACACACACACCATCATAAGCACATAGACACACCACACACACGCACCATCATAAGCACATAGACACACCACACACACACACACCATCATAAGCACATAGACACACCACACACACACACCATCATAAGCACATAGACACACCACACACACGCACCATCATAAGCACATAGACACACCACACACACACGCACCACCATAAGCACATAGACACATCACACACACACGCACCATCATACGCACATAGACACACCACACACACGCACAACCATAAGCACATCGACACACCACACACACAAATACCCCTGATGGTCTAGCAGCATTCACCGAGGCTAACTTCACGTTCCCATCCAGCAGGAGACATCACTGAGACCCTCGTGACTGACTCATCTCTTCTGGCCATCATTACCTGTCTGTAAAGCACCCAACTGGCTATACCTTATTAAACCACATCATTCTAATACACGAGACTCTCCATCTATATAGCAGCCAGCTAGTCTCATCTCATGCTGAACCACTTTAAGTGCTAAGCAGCTTAGTTGGTACAGGCAGGCTGTTTGGTGGTGACAGCTACATATTCATAATTAAAGGTTATATTGAGAGGATTCAGCCCCCGAGCTGAAATATTTCAACAGCAGAGAACTGAACTGTGAGGAGGGAAATGCCAGTTCTGAGCAGAGCCTGACATTAAAGTCATTTCATTACCATTTCATTACCTTCTCTCTTCCACTCCTCCTCTCCTCCACTTCTCCTCTCCTCCCAACCGTCATTCCTCCTCTCCTCCCAACCGTCACTCCTCCTCTCCTCTTCTCCTCCTCTCCTCCCAACCATCACTCCTCCCAACCGTCACTCCTCCTCTCCTCCTCGCCTCCCGACCATCTCTCCTCCCAATCATCATTCCTCCTCTCCTCCCAACCGTCACTCCTCCTCTCCTCCTCTCCTCCTCTCCTCCCAACCATCTCTCCTCCTCTCCTCCTCTCCTCCCAACCATCTCTCCTCCTCTCCTCTTCTCCTCCTCTCCTCCCAACCATCTCTCCTCCAAACCATCTCTCCTCCTCTCCTCTTCTCCTCCCAACCATCTCTCCTCCAAACCATCACTCCTCATCTCCTCTTTTCCTCCTCTCCTCCCAACCATCACTCCTCCTCTCCTCTCCTCTCCTCCTCCTCTCTTGCCAACCGTCTCTCCACCCCGCCATCAGACCCCAATACAATACAGAAGAGGATATTACAATAATAAACAGGGACATTGACGTGTGAGACTGGAGGCAGGAGGAGTGAATGGAGAAGAGAGAAAAGCTTGAAACCCAGACAGACAGACATACATACACCATCATCTCATGTTCACCCAAGGCCTTGTCACCACGACCGCTCCTGGTCCTGTTCCAGGTTCTGACCATACATGGTCAAGACAACCACAGCAGCGGTACAGTAAGTGGTTGACCCAATGTCCAAGATCCTCTCAGAGAGACAGACAGTCATTACATTGTTCCTTTGGAGAGGCCCTGCCTCAGAGACTGAGAGGCACACAAGACCCCATATGCCCCTTTGGGCCCCTTTACCCACTCTGTCCCCTGTACCCCAGTGTCCCTTATCTTTCCCCTGTACCCTCTGTCCCCTGTACCCCAGTGTCCCTTATCTTTCCCCTGTACCCTCTGTCCCCTGTACCCCAGTGTCCCTTATCTTTCCCCTGTACCCTCTGTCTCCTGTACCCCTCCAGTACCCCTCCAGTACCAAGTACCTAATATCAAGGCACAAGTGATATGGGCCCTTAGTGGTTTTCAGAGAATGAGGAAATTCTCTCTCTCTCTGCCCCTCTTTCTCTCTCCCCTTCTCTGTCTCTCTCTGCAGCCTTCAGGACTCGATAACATAACGCTCACCAGAGTAACATTAGAGTGGAGTACTCAGTCAACACACAGTGTGGGCAGCAACACACATTTATATTGACATGTTAGTCATTTAGCAGACGCTCTTACCCAGAGTGACTTACAGGAGCAATTAGGGTTAAGCGCCTTGCTCAAGGGCACATCAATAGATTTTTCACCGAGTCAGCTCGAGGATTCAAACCAGTAACCTTTCAGTTACCGGCTTAACGCCCTTGCCACTAGGCTACCTGTCACACCACAACAACCCCACAACAGTACAACAACACCAGACACTTCTGATGTAATGAATGACTACTTTTCTTTTCTTTTTTTCATGTATCCTCCTATTATCTTTGTACTCAGGCCGTATTTATGTTCAATTGTGATGCTATTTTGCCTATTGCTGTAAATTGCATTTTATGAGGAAAATTGTTTAACATAGTGACAACGCAGACAAAACAACAACATTGTGCTTAGACAAAATATCCATTAGTGGCGTGGTTGTGAAAATGGCTAGAGACAAAGTGTAGAGGGAAAGG
The DNA here is from genome assembly GCF_036934945.1 of Oncorhynchus masou masou. Lineage (NCBI taxonomy): Eukaryota > Metazoa > Chordata > Actinopteri > Salmoniformes > Salmonidae > Oncorhynchus > Oncorhynchus masou. The sequence goes on along the minus strand of NW_027007660.1, from coordinate 95,718 downwards.
AAGGAAGCAACTCAGTACCAGATTGTGGTGGGATTGATTTTGTAGAGGATGGATATTAGTTGTGACATTTAAGATGAGACATAGTCAGGCACTGTGTACTGACCCTTATACCGCTGATGTGTAGTGGCTCTAGTTGATGTTGCAGAATGTCTACTGACATTTTAGAAAGTCTCTAGGAGTCTTTCTTTCGCTATGCACTCTATGTGCGAGTGCTATAATGCTTTCTCTCTCTCTTCTCACTCTCTCCATCTCCCTCTCTCTCTAATTCAGTCTCAGTGGGGTAGAGTGAGGAACCTCGGTACATCAGTTGCACATTAAACATTAATGTAGCAGCTTTGTTAGAGTGCAGGGGTGAGCGGTGGAGAGGCAGTGTTCTCCTGGTTGACACGGAATGGCCTCCGATCCCCACAGAGCCACACTGACCCAAACATAGCTGCTTTTGTCTGAATGGGGGGAAAATGGTCAGAAGATGCAACTGAGTTCACTGCTCGGCTCCCCCGAGGTCTCTCATACGTCAACAGACAACATCTCTCTTTGTCTGAAACTTAGCCATGTCATCACTACAACACAACACAATATCAAATAGTATTAAATAGCAGCAACTTGTTTCATTGACTGAAAGACTTGGTTTATTCTACAACAGCAAATCTAAAACAGACTTAATCCTACCGGAGTCTATTCAAACCACCTTAAGCCCCCAAACATTCTAGAATCCTTCTAAATTATGCATGGTACCATGGTTTACAGAGCCATAGAGAGAGATTGGGTGTCTCCCAGTGTCTTTTTCAGCATGTGACTTTGTAGCTGAACACGGACCTCTCTGAGACATTAGACCGTAAGGAGAATTCAAACCGACAGATTTAAAGAGGACTAAAACACATCCACTTCCACATCATAATCACCCAACTATACGAAGACATCTGCATGAGGACAACATGTATCTGCGGTGTGAAATAGTGATCCTATTTGGACTCTTGTCAACCGTTGTAATGAGAGACATTTGTGGTTTCCCTCTGATTTCTTATTGAATTGTCATCTAACGAACCATGGAAATAAAAGCCATTTTTTTGTGCTTCTTAATCCTTTGATTTCCTATTCAATTGCCATCTAACAACACATCAACATAAGCAGTCTACTGAACACACCACGTTATTTCAACGTGGAAATGTGGGTAATATTTAGTAGAGATGTTGATCAATTGAGATTTCAACCTTTATTCACCTAGTTGGTTGAATTCTCAATGTGTTTTCACTATGCTTTTAACCATCTGTAAGCCGACAACCAAATTCCAATGGAAAAGCAATGTCTGATTTTTGGTTTAGTTGCCATCTAAATGTGTTATCACTGCACTTTCAACTACTTAAAAGCACAACAAAGTTCAAATGGGAATACAATGTCAGATATTTTGTATATACAACAACTTAAAGTGTTATCACAGTGCTTCATCAAACAGCAGGACCAAATGACCTGGATTGCAGATGAGATTACATTAAAAGTACATAGTGCAAGTGATCAATGATATTCGGGATTCTGGGAAGATCTCTGACCTTTGCATGCAATCTTGACCATGCACACGTTCCATGATCACATAAGAAGATCATTTATAATTACAGTAACCTCAAAATGTGGCCATGAATGTGTTACTCAGTTGCATTTTAAAGGTACTCAGTTGAGGTAATACAGCAGAATGTACATCTCCTTCAAATGTATATATTTTGTTCCATTGACAACCAAACACATTTAAATTTCCAGTTTGTCTACCAATTAACAATTGATATGTTAGATTCACAACCACAGTTAAATGCACTTAATGTTTGATTTGATTTAGTCATATTCTTTAACTTAAAACATATTCATTCTTAACTTGAAGATTCCATTTGAAATCAACCAAAGCTGATATCAAAGCTAAGCAGGGCTGCCCTTAGTTAAAACCCAGGATGGGAGACCACCTGGATAGCTGTAGACAGATAACTCTCCAGTAGGAGGTGCTGTAGACAGATAACTCTCCAGGAAGAGGTGCTGTAGACAGATAACTCTCTAGTAGGAGGTGCTGTAGACAGATCAACTCTCCAGTAAGAGGTGCTGTAGACAGATAATTCTCCAGTAGGAGGTGCTGTAGACAGATAACTCTCCAGGAAGAGGTGCTGTAGACAGATAACTCTCTAGTAGGAGGTGCTGTAGACAGATAACTCTCTAGTAGGAGGTGCTGTAGACAGATCAACTCTCCAGTAGGAGGTGCTGTAGACAGATAATTCTCCAGTAGGAGGTGCTGTAGACAGATAACTCTCCAGTAGGAGGTGCTGTAGACAGATAACTCTCCAGTAAGAGGTGCTGTAGACAGATAACTCTCCAGTAGGAGGTGCTGTAGACAGATAACTCTCTAGTAGGAGGTGCTGTAGACAGATAACTCTCCAGTAGGAGGTGCTGTAGACAGATAACTCTCCAGTAGGAGGTTCTGTAGACAGATAACTCTAAAGTAGGAGGTGCTGTAGACAGATAACTCTCCAGTAAGAGGTGCTGTAGACAGATAACTCTCCAGTGGGAGGTGCTGTAGACAGATAACTCTCCAGGAAGAGGTGCTGTAGACAGATAACTCTCCAATAGGAGGTGCTGTAGACAGATAACTCTCCAGTAGGAGGTGCTGTAGACAGATAACTCTCCAGTAAGTGGTGCTGTAGACAGATCAACTCTCCAGTAGGAGGTGCTGTAGACAGATAACTCTCCAGTAGGAGGTGCTGTAGACAGATAACTCTCCAGTAAAGAGGTGCTGTAGACAGATAACTCTCCAGTAGGAAATGCTGTAGACAGATCAACTCTCCAGTAGGAGGTGCTGTAGACAAATCAACTCTCCAGTAGGAGGTGCTGTAGACAGATCTACTCTCCAGTAGGAGGTGCTGTAGACAGATCAACTCTCCAGTAGGAGGTGCTGTAGACAAATCAACTCTCCAGTAGGAGGTGCTGTAGACAGATCTACTCTCCAGGGAGGTGCTGTAGACAGATCAACTCTCCAGTAGGAGGTGCTGTAGACAGATCAACTCTCCAGTAGGAGGTGCTGTAGACAGATCAACTCTCCATTAGGAAGTGCTGTATACAGATCAACTCTCCAGTAGGAGGTGCTGTAGACAGATCAACCCTTTAAAATCCAATGTATTTTCCAGGTCACAACACGTTAACAAATTACTTTGAAACATCGTTGATTCAACCAATGTGTGCCTCGTGGGAAGGGTTCTACAGAAGTGTACTGTAGGTCAATGCAACAGCAAGCCCAATACACTGTTCCAGGCTGTGGGTCAGAAATACTAATAGGTCCCTTTGGAGCCCTTATGCTTCTGTACATAACAGCTCACATAAAAAAAATGTCACACACAACTTAACCCAGCAATTCACAACACCGTTACACACACACACACACACACACACACACACACACACACACACACACACACACACACACACACACACACACACACACACACACACACACACACACACACACTCACACACACACACACACAAGCTTAAAGCTTGTTGCTGAAAAGAAGGAGAGGAGAGAGGGAAGGCTGTTTAGAGCCAGTAGCGCATGTTTGTGATACCAGCTCCATATAGGCCCGAGCCCAAACAGACATAACGCCCTTCACTCCTCAAACTCACGGAAACACCCTGCTCCCACACGTGCAGTGACACACACACACACCAGAGGAGACTGGTGGGAGGAGCTATAGGAAGACCGGCTCATTGTAATGGCTTGAATGGAATCAATGGAACGGAATCAAACACATTGATTCCATGTGTTTGATGTGTTTGGTACCATTCCATGTGTTTGATGTGTTTGGTACCATTCCATTAATTCCATGTATTTGGTACCATTCCATTGATTCCATGTACTTGGTACCATTCCATTGATTGCATGTGTTTGATGTGTTTGGTACCATTCCATTGATTCCATGTATTTGGTACCATTCCATTGATTCCATGTATTTGGTACCATTCCATTGATTCCATGTGTTTGATGTGTTTGGTACCATTCCATTGATTCCATGTATTTGGTACCATTCCATTGATTCCATGTGTTTGATGTGTTTGGTACCATTCCATTGATTCCATGTATTTGGTACCATTCCATTGATTCCATGTATTTGGTACCATTCCATTGATTCCATGTGTTTGATGTGTTTGGTACCATTCCATTGATTCCATGTGTTTGATGTGTTTGGTACCATTCCATTGAATCCATGTGTTTGATGTGTTTGGTACCATTCCATTGATTCCATGT
>NW_027007660.1:81445-88945 GCF_036934945.1 Oncorhynchus masou masou | reverse complement strand
TCTAATCAACGGCTACCCTCCTGGAGAGGCAGACTCCCTCCTCGTCTATCTGACAGCTACTGTAGTCCATGGCTAGGTCCCCCTCACCGCACCAACACACTTACACACTCTCTCACCCGCACACAGAGAAGGACAGTGGTTTGAGAGGCTATCCGCTCAGCTGGGAGGCAGAGGCACATGCTCCACTGTTCATTCAGAATAAACATGAGGGGCTCAGTGTAAGCATGCAACCCACACCAGGCCACGCCCCCCCTGAGCTCTGATTGGCTGCTGGTTATTTTGAAGACAGGCAGGCAGGCAGACGCAGGGACAGGTTGCCATGTTTCTTGGTGATGTGGCTGAATTATGATGATCATAATAAAGTGACCTTTTGCAGCTTGGAGCAGATCGAGTCCAGAAACAGATTTGTTTTATAGAAAAAGGAAACGGATAGGATTCTATTTCAACCCCCTCTAGTAACAAACTGTATAGCCTAGTCTGCATAGTGACACATTGACACAGTACATGAAGGACACACACACACACACAAACACTATCAGAGAACATTCCATCACAATCTATGTATGTCATTGACAATTAGACAGCCATGTAATCATAATTACAGTAGTGTGGAGGAGATCTAACCCTGACATTACCCCCACAGAGACCAGACTACTGAGTGAAAGAGACAGAGAGAAAGTGGAGAGGAGAGAGACAGAGAGAGAGAGAGAGAGATAGAGGGGAGAGAGAGAGAGAGAGAGAGAGAGAGAGAGAGAGAGAGAGAGAGAGAGAGAGAGAGAGAGAGAGAGAGAGAGAGAGAGAGAGAGAGAGAGAGAGAGAGAGAGAGAGAGTGATTTAATATGGTCTCTAGAGAGGAACCAGAGAATGAGAATTAGAATACTAGTGATTTAATATGGTCTCTATGTGTGGAACCATAGAATGAGGAATTAGAATACTAGTGATTTAATATGATCTCTATGTGCGGAACCATAGAATGAGGAATTGGAATACTAGTGATTTAATATGGTCTCTATGTGTGGAAGCACCAGAGAGATAGATACAGTTGTTGTATCACTATGGTGGTTCCACCACACAGTCCCAGTCCAAAGTGTTAAACACCTCTATAGCTGTGTCCTCCTGTTGAGCAAAAGCTATGGGAGATCATAACCCCTAGTGGTGTTGCTGTATCTCTGTGTTCAATCACATATCTCTCACCTTCCCTCTTCTCTCCACCATCCTCTCCCCTCCCGGTTCTTCTCCTGATGTCTGAAAGCTATGGAAGGCCAAACACCATAACCCTTAGTTTCACTGCACCTCTCTGTTTTATTCCAAAACGCTATATATCCATTTTCAGATATGTTGGTAAATTCTCTTTTATTGTTTAAAGAAATTATAGAAGAGATTGGTGTGTTTTCTAACCATCTAATCATCTACAGTGCCTTGCGAAAGTATTCACCCCCCTTGGTATTTTTCCTATTTTGTCTTGCAACCTGGAACTAAAGTATATTTGGGGGGGGGGTTGTATCATTTGATTTACACAACATGCATACCACTTTGAAGATGCAAAATATTTTTTATTGTGAAACAAACAAGAAATAAGACAAAAAAACGGAAAACTTGAGCGTGCATAACTATTCACCCACCAAAGTCAATACTGTAGAGCCACCTTACGCTGCAATTACAGCTGCAAGTCTTTTGGGATATGTTTCTATAAGCTTGGCACATTTAGCTACTGGGATATTTGCCCATTCTTCAAGGCAAAACTGCTCCAGCTCCTTCAAATTGGATGGGTTCCTGCTGGTGTACAGCAATCTTTAAGTCATACCACAGATTCTCAATTGGATTGAGGTCTGGGCTTTGACTAGGCCATTCCAAGACATTTAAATGTTTCCCCATAAACCACTTGAGTGTTGCTTTAGCAGTATGTTAGGGTCATTGTCCTGCTGGAAGGTGAACCTCCATTTCAGTCTCAAATCTCTGGAGGACTGAAACAGGTTTCACTAAAGAATTTCCCTGTATTTAGCGCCATCCATCATTCCTTCAATTCTGACCAGTTTCCCAGTCCCTGCCGATGAAATACATCCCCATGATGCTGCCACCACCATGCTTCACTGCGGGGATGTTGTTCTCAGGGTGATGAGAGGTGTTGGGTTTGTGCCAGACATAGTGTTTTCCTTGATGGCCAAAAAGCTACATTTTTGTCTCATCTGACCAGAGTATCTTCTTCCATATGTTTGGGGAATCTCCCAAATGCCTTTTGGCTTATTTTTTTCTTTAATAAGCAATTGCTTTTTTCTGGCCATTCTTCCGTAAAGCCCAGCTCTGTGGAGAGTACGGCTTAAAGTGGTCCTATTGACATATAGTCCAATCTCTGCTATGGAATTTTGCAGATCCTTCAGGATTATCTTCAGTCTCTTTGTTGCCTCTTGGATGAATGCCCTCCTTGCCTGGTCTGTGAGTTCTGGTGGGCGGCCCTCTCTTGGCAGGTTTGTTGTGATGCCATATTCTTTCCATGTTTTAATAATAGATTTAATGGTGCTCCGTGGGATGTTCAAAGTATCTGATATTGTTTTTATAACCCAACACTGATCTGTACATCTCCACAACTTTGTCCCTGACCTGTTTGGAGAGCTCTTTGGTCTTCATGATGCAGCTTGCTTGGTGGTGCCCGTTGCTTAGTGGTGTTGCAGACTCTGGGGCCTTTCAGAACAGGTGTATATATACTGTGATCATGTGACAGATCATATGACACTTAGATTCCACACAGGTGGACTTCATTTAATTTATTACGTTATTTCTGAAGGTAATTGGTTGCACCAGATCTTATTTGGGGCTTCAAAGGGGGTGAATACATATGCACGCATCACGCATCACTTTTCCGTTTTTAATTATTATAATTTTTTTTGAAACAAGTATTTTTTTTCATTTCACTTTACCAATTTGGACTATTTTGTGTATGTCCATTACATGAAATCCAAATAAAAAATCAATTTAAATTAGAGGTTGTAATGCAAAAAAATTGGAAAAACACCAAGGGTGTGAGTACTTTTGCAAGGCACTGTAATCATCACTTTCTGGTGTCATTTCAGAGACAAATAATCAATGCTATATAACCGCCTCACTATCAGAGAAATATGTAGTACTGCTAGCTTTTACACAGTCAAATGTTGTTATTTTTTAACTACATTTGGTATAAAGAAATGTACAAATGATACATTTGTGGCACTAAAATGCGATCTGTATGTAAAAAAGTTACATTTGACATATTAGTCATTTAGCAGAGGATCTTATCTAGAGTGACTTACAGTCAGTGTCTTCGTCTTAGCTTGGTGAGACAACCACATATCACAGTCAAATAAGCTGGTTACGAACATTCCATTCAAGCTAAACAATGGCAATATAGCTTTTTGCAACAACACCCATTTAAATATACATCTAAAATCTCTGAATTCAAAATCTGAGAACAGTCATATTTTACAGTAGGGGGAAGCTTTAGTGAGAGGCTGGGGGCTAGTGAGACTGGGGGATGAAGGGGAAAGGCAACGGGAGGCTAAGTGAGAGGCTGGGGGCTAGTGAGACTGGGGGATGAAGGGGAAAGGCAACGGGAGGCTAAGTGAGATGCTGGGGGCTAGTGAGACTGGGGGATGAAGGGGAAAGGCAACGGGAGGCTAAGTGAGAGGCTGGGGGCTAGTGAGACTGGGGGATGAAGGGGAAAGGCAACGGGAGGCTAAGTGAGAGGCTGGGGGCTAGTGAGACTGGGGGATGAAGGGGAAAGGCAACGGGAGGCTAAGTGAGAGGCTGGGGGCTAGTGAGACTGGGGGATGAAGGGGAAAGGCAACGGGAGGCTAAGTGAGATGCTGGGGGCTAGTGAGACTGGGGGATGAAGGGGAAAGGCAACGGGAGGCTAAGTGAGAGGCTGGGGGCTAGTGAGACTGGGGGATGAAGGGGAAAGGCAACGGGAGGCTAAGTGAGATGCTGGGGGCTAGTGAGACTGGGGGATGAAAGGGAAAGGCAACGGGAGGCTAAGTGAGAGGCTGGGGGCTAGTGAGACTGGGGGATGAAGGGGAAAGGCAACGGGAGGCTAAGTGAGAAGCTGGGGGCTAGTGAGACTGGGGGATGAAGGGGAAAGGCAACGGGAGGCTAAGTGAGAGGCTGGGGGCTAGTGAGACTGGGGGATGAAGGGGAAAGGCAACGGGAGGCTAAGTGAGAGGCTGGGGGCTAGTGAGACTGGGGGATGAAGGGGAAAGGCAACGGGAGGCTAAGTGAGAGGCTGGGGGCTAGTGAGACTGGGGGATGAAGGGGAAAGGCAACGGGAGGCTAAGTGAGAGGCTGGGGGCTAGTGAGACTGGGGGATGAAGGGGAAAGGCAACGGGAGGCTAAGTGAGAGGCTGGGGGCTAGTGAGACTGGGGGATGAAGGGGAAAGGCAACGGGAGGCTAAGTGAGAGGCTGGGGGCTAGTGAGACTGGGGGATGAAGGGGAAAGGCAACGGGAGGCTAAGTGAGATGCTGGGGGCTAGTGAGACTGGGGGATGAAGGGGAAAGGCAACGGGAGGCTAAGTGAGAAGCTGGGGGCTAGTGAGACTGGGGGATGAAGGGGAAAGGCAACGGGAGGCTAAGTGAGAGGCTGGGGGCTAGTGAGACTGGGGGATGAAGGGGAAAGGCAACGGGAGGCTAAGTGAGAGGCTGGGGGCTAGTGAGACTGGGGGATGAAGGGGAAAGGCAACGGGAGGCTAAGTGAGATGCTGGGGGCTAGTGAGACTGGGGGATGAAGGGGAAAGGCAACGGAAGGCTAAGTGAGATGCTGGGGGTACAGGGTGAGGAGGCAAGGGTCTTAGAAAGGAGGCAGGGAGGAAGGGGCTAAGGAGAGAGGAAGGAGGGAGGGGGCTGAGGAGAGAGGCAGGGGGCTGAGGAGAGAGGCAGGGGCTGAGGAGAGAGGAAGGGGCTGAGGAGAGAGGCAGGGGACTGAGGAGAGAGGCAGGGGGCTGAGGAGAGAGGCAGGGGGCTGAGGAGAGGAGAGCAGGGGGCTGAGGAGAGAGGAGAGAGGCAGGGGGCTGAGGAGAGAGGCAGGGGCTGAGGAGAGAGGAGAGAGGCAGGGGCTGAGGAGAGAGGCAGGGGCTGAGGAGAGAGGTAGGGGCTGAGGAGAGAGGCAGGGGGCTGAGGAGAGAGGCAGGGGGCTGAATGAGGGGAGGCTCAGTGAGAGGTCTGGAGAGTAGGGAAGTAGGGGGAGGGAGGCTGGGGAGGTCTTGTGTAACTCAGGGTCTTACATAAAGTCTCTCTCTCCCTCACAGATGAGTGAACACAGTGAAGGAAGACACCCTGCTCCCCTGGTACAGATACAGCTCTCGCTGTAGAAACACCTTGCTGGCTGTCCATTCATAAAGGAGAAAGAGAAAGAAAAAGAAAGAAAGAAAGAAAGTAAGAAAGAAAGAAAGAGGAGGGAAAGCAGATCAGAGCCCGGGCTCAGAATAATTCCACTCTCTCTGACGTTTTCTGGGAGCTCAGAGATTTTTCCCTGGATGCTTAGGAGAGCAGAATGTAATTCCATTAAAATAACAACTCAGCTTTAAAGCCTTAAACTGAACCTGACAGATGTTCACCTAGCTTCATAAACCATCTTTATTAGACTCCCAGGCACACACATAGTAACACACGCTATAAAATAACCTGTCACTAGACAAAATGGCTGTTGTAAGTGAGGTAGATGAGCAACCTTGACAATGAACCAACCAGATGTACAGGAAGGTACAGTAACAACTCTGTAAGTACAGTGTGATGCAATTACAATACTGGCACTGTTGAAAGTACACTCAGCAAGATCACGTCATCATACATAATGGGTGACTTCCTGTGCTCAAACAATACAGACAGAATTGGCTCTTTGCATCCTGATTGGCTCGGCGGTCTAAGGTGGTGCACAATTGGCCCAGCGTAGTCCGGGTCAGGGGAGGGTTTAGCTGGCTGGAATGTCCTTGTCCCATCGCACTCTAGTGACCCCTGTGGTGCACTGGGCGCATGCATGCTGACACGGTCGCCAGGTGTACGTGTTTACCCCGACACCTTGGTGTGGCTGGCTTCTTGGTTAAGTGAGCAGTGTGTCAAGAAGCAGTGCATCATCAGCACCGTGTCTCACTTTTTATTGATCTCTCTAAGGCTTTTGATACAGTTGATCATGCTGTACTAAGGCAGAGATTGTCGAGTGTAGGTCTTTCGGAGCATGCAGTTGTATGGTTTGCTAACTATCTGTCTGATAGAACTCAGTGCACTCAATTCAATTTGATGGGCTTATGTCTGTTAAATTGTCTGTCTTTAATGGTGTCTTATTCACTATTTATATAAATGATTTAGACAAAAATGTCCAAAATGCGCAACTTCATTTTTATGCTGATGATACTGTAATTTACTGTTGTGCCTCGTCGCTTACAAAAGCTTTCCAGAACATGCAAACTGCTTTTTAAACTGTTCAACATACCTTGTTCAATTGAAGCTTATCCTCAATACTGAGAAAACTAAACTAATGGTGTTTTCTAATGCAATAAATAGACCTCTGAGCCTTTCATCTATTACTACCTGTCAGGGCAAGGAGATTCAGTTTGTAACCTCATATAAATATCTTGGAATTTTAATTGATGACGGCCTCTCTTTTAAATTACATATTCAACAACTTCAACAAAATTGAAGCTGAAATTGGCATTTCATTTTAGGAATAAGCCCTGTTTTTCATTTGAAGCCAGAAGGAGGCTAGTATCAGCTACGTTTATGCCTTTACTAGACTATGGGGATGTTTTATATATGTTAAAAAAGTTTGAAATATCCAATAAATGTCGTTCCACTTCATGATTGTGTCCCACTTGTTGTTGATTCTTCACAAAAAAATACAGTTTTATATCTTTATGTTTGAAGCCTGAAATGTGGCAAAAGGTCGCAAAGTTCAAGGGGGCCGAATACTTTCGCAAGGCACTGTATGAATGCTTCCGCTCAGTGTTTGAGATCAATTGACACTCTTTACCATGGCGCTTTGAGATTTATTTTAAACTGCAAAACCCTTGCGCACCACTGCACTTTGTATACCAGTCACTCGTAGGCTCAGTCACTTGTATACTTTTATTTACAAAGCCATTTTGGGTTTACTACCTTTTATTTTGGCATTTTTTATTGTTCAGAAATGTGGTGGGTTCTCTCTTCATTCGCTTGACTTTATCCTGCTAACTGTTCCAAATGTCCAAACTGAATTTGGTAAAAGGGCTTTCACCTTACAAAATACTTTGAAACTGGAAGAACTTGTCCCGATTGGTGTTTTTAAATCACTGATGAAGGATTTTGAGGCTGATTCCCTGACCTGTCAATGTTTTTAATTAGCTGTTTTATACTCTTGTGAATTCAATGGTTTTTACTAGACTTCATGTTCATGTTCATGTTCATGTTTCATGTTCATGTAAATGTTTTTTTTTTGTAATTACTTGGTGCTGCCTATCTTGGCCAGGGAGCTCTGAAAAAGAGATTTTAATCTCAATGAGCCCTTCC
>NW_027007660.1:48945-78945 GCF_036934945.1 Oncorhynchus masou masou | reverse complement strand
CTGTAACACACACACCCTGTAACACACACCCTGTAACACATACACCCTGTAACACACACACCCTGTAACACATACACCCTGTAACACACACACCCTGTAACACATACACCCTGTAACACATACACCCTGTAACACACACACCCTGTAACACACACCCTGTAACACACACACACCCTGTAACACATACACCCTGTAACACATACACCCTGTAACACACCCTGTAACACATACACCCTGTAACACACAAACCCTGTAACACATACACCCTGTAACACATACACCCTGTAGCACATACACCCTGTAACACACACACCCTGTAACACACACCCTGTAACACACACACCCTGTAACACACACACCCTGTAACACACACACCCTGTAACACATACACCCTGTAACACACACACGCTGTAACACATACACCCTGTAACACACACCCTGTAACACATACACGCTGTAACACACACACCCTGTAACACATACACCCTGTAACACACACACCATGTAACACATACACCCTGTAACACATACACCCTGTAACACACACACGCTGTAACACATACACCCTGTAACACACACCCTGTAACACATACACCCTGTAACACACACCCTGTAACACATACACCCTGTAACACACACACCCTGTAACACACACACCCTGTAACACATACACCCTGTAACACACACACCCTGTAACACACACACGCTGTAACACATACACCCTGTAACACACACCCTGTAACACATACACCCTGTAACACATACACCCTGTAACACATACACCCTGTAACACACACCCTGTAACACACACACGCTGTAACACATACACCCTGTAACACACACCCTGTAACACATACACCCTGTAACACATACACCCTGTAACACACACCCTGTAACACATACACCCTGTAACACACACCCTGTAACACATACACCCTGTAACACACACACCCTGTAACACATCCGCCCTGTAACACACACACCCTGTAACACACACACCCTGTAACACATACACCCTGTAACACACACACTCTGTAACACATACACCCTGTAACACACACACCCTGTAACACGCACATCCTGTAGCACATACACCATGTAACACATACACCCTGTAACACACACACGCTGTAACACATACACCCTGTAACACACACCCTGTAACACATACACGCTGTAACACACACACCCTGTAACACATACACCCTGTAACACACACACCCTGTAACACATACACCCTGTAACACATACACCCTGTAACACACACACGCTGTAACACATACACCCTGTAACACACACCCTGTAACACATACACCCTGTAACACACACCCTGTAACACACACACCCTGTAACACACACACACGCTGTAACACACACACGCTGTAACACATACACCCTGTAACACACACACTGTAACACATACACCCTGTAACACATACACCCTGTAACACACACCCTGTAACACATACACCCTGTAACACACACCCTGTAACACATACACCCTGTAACACACACACCCTGTAACACATCCGCCCTGTAACACACACACCCTGTAACACACACACCCTGTAACACATACACCCTGTAACACACACACTTTGTAACACATACACCCTGTAACACACACACCCTGTAACACATACACCCTGTAACACACACACCCTGTAACACACACACGCTGTAACACATACACCCTGTAACACACACCCTGTAACACATACACGCTGTAACACACACATCCTGTAACACATACACCCTGTAACACACACACCCTGTAACACATACACCCTGTAACACATACACCCTGTAACACACACACGCTGTAACACATACACCCTGTAACACACACCCTGTAACACACACACACCCTGTAACAGATACACCCTGTAACACATACACCCTGTAACACACCCTGTAACACATACACCCTGTAACACACAAACCCTGTAACACATACACCCTGTAACACATACACCCTGTAGCACATACACCCTGTAACACACACACCCTGTAACACACACCCTGTAACACACACACCCTGTAACACACACACCCTGTAACACGCACATCCTGTAGCACATACACCATGTAACACATACACCCTGTAACACACACACGCTGTAACACATACACCCTGTAACACACACCCTGTAACACATACACGCTGTAACACACACACCCTGTAACACATACACCCTGTAACACACACACCCTGTAACACATACACCCTGTAACACATACACCCTGTAACACACACACGCTGTAACACATACACCCTGTAACACACACCCTGTAACACACACACCCTGTAACACACACCCTGTAACACACACACCCTGTAACACACACACGCTGTAACACACACACGCTGTAACACATACACCCTGTAACACACACACTGTAACACATACACCCTGTAACACATACACCCTGTAACACACACCCTGTAACACATACACCCTGTAACACACACCCTGTAACACATACACCCTGTAACACACACACCCTGTAACACATCCGCCCTGTAACACACACACCCTGTAACACACACACCCTGTAACACATACACCCTGTAACACACACACTTTGTAACACATACACCCTGTAACACACACACCCTGTAACACAAACACCCTGTAACACACACACCCTGTAACACACACACGCTGTAACACATACACCCTGTAACACACACCCTGTAACACATACACGCTGTAACACACACACCCTGTAACACATACACCCTGTAACACACACACCCTGTAACACATACACCCTGTAACACATACACCCTGTAACACACACACGCTGTAACACATACACCCTGTAACACACACCCTGTAACACACACACACCCTGTAACACATACACCCTGTAACACATACACCCTGTAACACACCCTGTAACACATACACCCTGTAACACACAAACCCTGTAACACATACACCCTGTAACACATACACCCTGTAGCAGATACACCCTGTAACACACACACCCTGTAACACACACCCTGTAACACACACACCCTGTAACACACACACCCTGTAACACACACACCCTGTAACACATACACCCTGTAACACACACACGCTGTAACACATACACCCTGTAACACACACCCTGTAACACATACACGCTGTAACACACACACCCTGTAACACATACACCCTGTAACACACACACCCTGTAACACATACACCCTGTAACACATACACCCTGTAACACACACACGCTGTAACACATACACCCTGTAACACACACCCTGTAACACATACACCCTGTAACACACACCCTGTAACACATACACCCTGTAACACACACACCCTGTAACACACACACCCTGTAACACATACACCCTGTAACACACACACCCTGTAACACACACACGCTGTAACACATACACCCTGTAACACACACCCTGTAACACATACACCCTGTAACACATACACCCTGTAACACATACACCCTGTAACACACACACCCTGTAACACACACACGCTGTAACACATACACCCTGTAACACACACCCTGTAACACATACACCCTGTAACACATACACCCTGTAACACACACCCTGTAACACATACACCCTGTAACACACACCCTGTAACACATACACCCTGTAACACACACACCCTGTAACACATCCGCCCTGTAACACACACACTCTGTAACACACACACCCTGTAACACATACACCCTGTAACACACACACTCTGTAACACATACACCCTGTAACACACACACCCTGTAACACATACACCCTGTAACACACACAACCTGTAACACATACACCCTGTAACACACACACCCTGTAACACGCACATCCTGTAGCACATACACCATGTAACACATACACCCTGTAACACACACACGCTGTAACACATACACCCTGTAACACACACCCTGTAACACATACACGCTGTAACACACACACCCTGTAACACATACACCCTGTAACACACACACCCTGTAACACATACACCCTGTAACACATACACCCTGTAACACACACCCTGTAACACATACACGCTGTAACACACACACCCTGTAACACATACACCCTGTAACACACACACCCTGTAACACATACACCCTGTAACACATACACCCTGTAACACACACACGCTGTAACACATACACCCTGTAACACACACCCTGTAACACATACACCCTGTAACACACACCCTGTAACACATACACCCTGTAACACACACACCCTGTAACACACACACGCTGTAACACATACACCCTGTAACACACACCCTGTAACACATACACCCTGTAACACACACACCCTGTAACACACACCCTGTAACACACACACCCTGTAACACATACACCCTGTAACACACACACCCTGTAACACATACACCCTGTAACACATACACCCTGTAACACACACACCCTGTAACACACACACCCTGTAACACATACACCCTGTAACACGCACACCCTGTAACACATACACCCTGTAACACACACACCCTGTAACACACACCCTGTAACACACACCCTGTAACACACACCCTGTAACACACACCCTGTAACACATACACCCTGTAACACACACACCCTGTAACACACACCCTGTAACACATACACCCTGTAACACACACACCCTGTAACACATACACCCTGTAACACACACAGCCTGTAACACATCCGCCCTGTAACACACACTCTGTAACACATACACCCTGTAACACACACACCCTGTAACACATACACCCTGTAACACATACACCCTGTAACACACACACCCTGTAACACACACCCTGTAACACACACACCCTGTAACACATACACCCTGTAACACATACACCCTGTAACACACCCTGTAACACATACACCCTGTAACACACAAACCCTGTAACACATACACCCTGTAACACATACACCCTGTAGCACATACACCCTGTAACACACACACCCTGTAACACACACCCTGTAACACACACACCCTGTAACACACACACCCTGTAACACACACACCCTGTAACATATACACCCTGTAACAGACACACGCTGTAACACATACACCCTGTAACACACACCCTGTAACACATACACGCTGTAACACACACACCCTGTAACACATACACCCTGTAACACACACACCCTGTAACACATACACCCTGTAACACATACACCCTGTAACACACACACGCTGTAACACATACACCCTGTAACACACACCCTGTAACACATACACCCTGTAACACACACCCTGTAACACATACACCCTGTAACACACACACCCTGTAACACACACACCCTGTAACACATACACCCTGTAACACACACACCCTGTAACACACACACGCTGTAACACATACACCCTGTAACACACACCCTGTAACACATACACCCTGTAACACATACACCCTGTAACACACACACCCTGTAACACACACACGCTGTAACACATACACCCTGTAACACACACCCTGTAACACATACACCCTGTAACACATACACCCTGTAACACACACCCTGTAACACATACACCCTGTAAACACACACCCTGTAACACATACACCCTGTAACACACACACCCTGTAACACATCCGCCCTGTAACACACACACCCTGTAACACACACACCCTGTAACACATACCCCCTGTAACACAAACACTCTGTAACACATAAACCCTGTAACACACACACCCTGTAACACATACACCCTGTAACACACACACCCTGTAACACATACACCCTGTAACACACACACCCTGTAACACGCACATCCTGTAGCACACACACCATGTAACACATACACCCTGTAACACACACACGCTGTAACACATACACCCTGTAACACACACCCTGTAACACATACACGCTGTAACACACACACCCTGTAACACATACACCCTGTAACACACACACCCTGTAACACATACACCCTGTAACACACACACGCTGTAACACATACACCCTGTAACACACACCCTGTAACACATACACCCTGTAACACACACCCTGTAACACATACACCCTGTAACACACACACCCTGTAACACACACACCCTGTAACACATACACCCTGTAACACACACACCCTGTAACACACACACGCTGTAACACATATACCCTGTAACACACACCCTGTAACACATACACCCTGTAACACATACACCCTGTAACACATACACCCTGTAACACACACACCCTGTAACACACACACGCTGTAACACATACACCCTGTAACACACACCCTGTAACACATACACCCTGTAACACATACACCCTGTAACACACACCCTGTAACACATACACCCTGTAACACACACCCTGTAACACATACACCCTGTAACACACACACCCTGTAACACATCCGCCCTGTAACACACACACCCTGTAACACACACACCCTGTAACACATACACCCTGTAACACACACACTTTGTAACACATACACCCTGTAACACACACACCCTGTAACACATACACCCTGTAACACACACACCCTGTAACACATACACCCTGTAACACACACACCCTGTAACACGCACATCCTGTAGCACACACACCATGTAACACATACACCCTGTAACACACACACGCTGTAACACATATACCCTGTAACACACACCCTGTAACACATACACCCTGTAACACATACACCCTGTAACACACACACCCTGTAACACACACACGCTGTAACACATACACACTGTAACACACACCCTGTAACACATACACCCTGTAACACATACACCCTGTAACACACACCCTGTAACACATACACCCTGTAACACACACCCTGTAACACATACACCCTGTAACACACACACCCTGTAACACATCCGCCCTGTAACACACACACTCTGTAACACATACACCCTGTAACACACACACCCTGTAACACATACACCCTGTAACACGCACATCCTGTAGCACACACACTCTGTAACACATACACCCTGTAACACGCACATCCTGTAGCACACACACCCTGTAACACGCACATCCTGTAACACGCACATCCTGTAGCACACACACCCTGTAACACGCACATCCTGTAACACGCACATCCTGTAACACGCACATCCTGTAGCACACACACCCTGTAACACGCACATCCTGTAACACGCACATCCTGTAGCACACGCACCCTGTAACACGCACACCCTCTAACAGTCCAAAAGTCTATGCTTGATGGACCCTGTGCTCCGACACAATCGTGTCACGTCAGCAAGAAAAATAATTGTTTCCCAAAATAACTGTCTCTCAGCTTCTCTCCTCCTGTCCCTCCCTCACAGCCTCTCCCTTCCCTTCCCAGCCTCTCTTCTCCCCTCCCCACACAGCCTCTCTCCACCCCTCCCCACACAGCCTCTCTCCACCCCTCCCATCTCCCTCCCCTCATAGCCTCTCCTCCCCTCCCCTCATAGCCTCTCCTCCCCTCCCCTCACAGCCTCTCTTCTCCCCTCCCCTCACAGCCTCTCTTCTCCCTCCCCCACACAGCCTCTCTCCACCCCCTCCCCACACAGCCTCTCTCCACCCCTCCCATCTCCCTCCCTCATAGCCTCTCCTCCCCTCCCCTCATAGCCTCTTCTCCCCTCCCCTCACAGCCTCTCTTCTCCCCTCCCCTCACAGCCTCTCTTCTCCCCTCCCCTCACAGCCTCTCTTCTCCCCTCCCCACACAGCCTCTCTCCACCCCTCCCCACACAGCCTCTCTCCACCCCTCCCATCTCCCTCCCCTCATACCCTCTCCTCCCCTCCCCTCATAGCCTCTCCTCCCCCTCCCCTCACAGCCCCTCTTCTCCCCACCCCTCACAGCCTCTCTTCTCCCCTCCCCTCCCCTCACAGCCTCTCTTCTCCCTCCCCCTCACAGCCTCTCTTCTCCCTCCCCTCACAGCCTCTCTTCTCCCCTCCCCTCACAGCCTCTCTTCTCCCCCTCCCCTCACAGCCTCTCTTCTCCCCTCCCCTCACAGCCTCTCTTCTCCCCTCCCCACACAGCCTCTCTCCTCCCCTCCCATCTCCCTCCCCTCATAGCCTCTCCTCCCCTCCCCTCCCAGCCTCTCTTCTCCCCTCCCCACACAGCCTCTCTCCACCCCTCCCCACACAGCCTCTCTCCCTTCCCTCCCCTCCCAGTTGCACTCCTCCCCTCCCCTCCCCTCCCACTCTCCTCCCCTCCCCTCCCACTCTCTCCCCTCCCCTCCCAGCCTCTCCCCACCCCTCCCAGCCTCTCCTGTAAATAAAGTATGAAAAGGTGTTGTAACAAGACAATGAGAGGGTGGGAAGGGAAGGGGAAGAAAATTATGTAAAGAATGTCACACGACAACCCAACACCCCCATATTCACTCACACACACTTGCACACACAACATGCACACAAGGTATCTCAGTACAGCAGACACAGACACATTAACACACACACACACACACACACACACACACACACACACACACACACACACACAGGGTCTGTGGGTGGAGGCTGACACTGCAACTCTTAATTAAACCAGGTCAACAGAATCTAGGCCCAGAATGTGTTCAGAACATCAACATACTGTAACATCCTTCAGCTAAGTACCAGTCCAACTCCACTCACAATACACCAGTCTACCAGTCCAACTCCACTCACAATACACCAGTCTACCAGTCCAACTCCACTCACAATACACCAGTCTACCAGTCTACCAGTCCAACTCCACTCACAATTAACTGATTATGATTTTTCAACGCCGATACCGATACCGATTATTGGAGGACCAAAAAAGCCGATGCCGATTAATCAGCAGATTAAAAAACAATTGTATTTGTAATAATGACAATTACAACAATACTGAATTAAAACTTAATTTAACTTAACATAATACATCAATAAATAATCAATTTAGCCTCAAGTAAATAATGAAACATGTTCAATTTGGTTTAAATAATGCAAAAACACAGTGTTGGAGAAGAAAGTAAAAGTGCAATATGTGCCATGTAAAAAAGCTAATGTTTCAGTTCCTTGCTCAGAACATGAGAACATATGAAAGCTGGTGGTTCCTTTTAACATGAGTGTTCAATATTCCCAGGTAAGAAGTTTTAGGTTGTAGTTATTATAGGACTATTTCCCTCTATACCATTTGTATTTCATTAACCTTTGACTATTGGATGTTCTTATAGGCACTTTAGTATTGCCTGTGTAACAGTATAGCCTCCGTCCCTCTCCTCGCTCCTCCCTGGGTTCGAACCAGCAACACAACGACAACAGCCACCACATCGAAGCAGCGTTACCCATGCAGAGCAAGGGGAACAACCACTCCAAGGCTCAGAGCGAGTGAAGTTTGAAATGCTATTAGCGCGCTAACTAGCCAGCCATTTCACTTCGGTCACACCAGCCTCATCTCGGGAGTTGATAGGTTTGAAGTCATGAACAGCGCAATGCTTGATGCACAATGAAGAGCTGCTGGCAAAACGCACGAAAGTGCTGTTTGAATGAATGTTTACGTGCCTGCTTCTGCCTACCACCGCTCAGTCAGATACTAAAATACTTGTATGCTCAGTCAGATTATATGCAACACAGGACACGCTAGATAATATCTATTAATATCATCGAACATGTGTAGTTAACTAGTGATTATGATTGATTGTTTTTTATAAGACAAGTTTAATGCTAGCTAGCAACTTACCTTGGATTACTGCATTTGCGTAACAGGAAGTCTCCTTGTGGAGTGCAACGAGAGAGAGGCAGGTCGTTATTGCGTTGGACTAGTTAACTGTAAGGTTGCAAGATTGAATCCCTCGAGCTGACAAGGTGAAAATCTGTCTTTCTGCCCCTGAACGAGGCAGTTAACCTGTTGAAACTCTAGGGGCGCAATTTCATTTTTGGATGAAAAACGTTCCCGTTTTAAACAAGATATTTTGTCACAAAAAGATGCTCGACTATGCATATAATTGGTAGCTTTGGAAAGAAAACACTCTGACGTTTCCAGAACTGCAAAGATATTTTCTGTGCGTGCCCTAGAACGTGAGCTTCAGGCAAAACCAAGATGAGACGGCATCCAGGAAATGAGCAGGATTTTTGAGGCTCTGTTTTCCATTGTCTCCTTATATGGCTGTGAATGCGAGAGGAGTAAGTCTGCCCTTTCTGTCGTTTTTATCCAAGGTGTCTGCAGCATTGTGACGTATTTGTAGGCATATCATTGGAAGATTGACCATAAGAGACCACATTTACCAGGTGTCCGCCCGGTGTCCTGCGCCGAAATTGGTGCGCAAAAGTCAGCTGCAAGTATTTTTCCACAGAATTCAGAGAAGAATGCAGGCTTCCACGAACGATATATCAATGAAGAGATATGTGAAAAAACACCTTGAGGATTGATTCCAAACAACGTTTGCCATGTTTCGGTTGATATTATGGAGTTAATTCGGAAAAAGTTTGACGTTGTAGGTGACTGAATTTTCGGTTCGTTTCGGTAGCCAAATGTGATGTACAAAACGGAGCGATTTCTCCTACACACAGACGCTTTCAGGAAAAACTGCGCATTTGGTATGTAACTGAGAGTCTCCTCATTGAAAACATCCGAAGCTCTTCAAAGGTAAATGATTTTATTTGTTTGGTTATCTGGTTTTTGTGAAAATGTTGCGTGCTAAATGCTACTCAAAATGCTAAGCTAGCTTAGCATACTCTTACACAAATTAGTCAATTGCTATGGTTCAAAAGCATATTTTGAAAATCTGAGATGACAGTGTTGTTAAGAAAAGGCTAAGCTTGAGAGCAGGTGGATTATTTTCATTTTATTTGCGATTTTCAGAAATCGTTAACGTTGCGTTATGCTAATGAGCCTGAGGCTTTAGTCATGATCCCGGATCCGGGATGGGGAGTTTCAAGAGTTAACCCACCTTTCCTAGGCCGTCATTGAAAATAAGAATTTGTTCTTAACTGACTCGCCAAGTTAAATAAAGATTAAATAAAGGCCCCAAAATAACGATTTTCGATTGTTATGAAAACTTGAAATCGGCCCTAATTAATCGGCCATTCCGATTAATCAGTCGACCTCTACTCACAATATACCAGTCTACCAGACTACCAGTCTAAAAGTCTACCAGTCCTATTCCAATCACAATATACCAGTCTACCAGACGACCAGTCTACCAGTCCTACTCCACTCACAATATACCAGTCTACCAGTCCTACTCCACTCACAATATACCAGTAAACCAGACTACCAGTTTACCAGTCCAATTCCACTCACAATATACCAGACTACCAGTCTACCAGTCCTATTCCACTCACAATATACCAGACTACCAGTCTACCAGTCCTATTCCACTCACAATATACCAGACAACCAGTCTACCAGTACTATTCCACTCACAATATACCAGTCTACCAGACTACCAGTCTACCAGTCTACCAGTCTACCAGTCCTATTCCACTCACAATATACCAGACTACCAGTCTACCAGTCCTATTCCACTCACAATATACCAGACTACCAGTCCACCAGTCCTATTCCACTCACAATATAGCAGACTACCAGTCTACCAGTCTACCAGTCCTATTCCACTCACAATATACCAGTCTACCAGACTACCAGTGTACCAGTTCAATTGCACTCACAATATAGTAGACTACCAGTCTACCAGTCCACCAGTCCTATTCCACTAACAATATACCAGTCTACCAGTCCTACTCCACTCACAATATACCAGTCTACCAGACTACCAGTCTACCAGTCCTATTCCACTCAAAATATACCAGACTACCAGAACACCAGTCCTATTCCACTCACAATATACCAGACTACCAGAATACCAGTCTATGAGTCCTATTCCACTCACAATATACACATCTACCAGTCCTATTCGTATCACAATATACCAGTCTACCAGACTACTAGCCTACCAGTCTACCAGTCCTACTCCACACACAATATACCAGTCTACCAGTCCTACTCCACTCACAATATACCAGTCTACCAGACTACCAGTCCACCAGTCCTATTCCACTCACAATATACCAGTCTACCAGTCTACCAGTCCTACTCCACTCACAATATACCAGTCTACCAGTCCTACTCCACTCACAATATACCAGACTACCAGTCTACCAGTCCTACTCCACTCACAATATACCAGTCTACCAGACTACCAGTCTACCAGTCCTATTCCACTCACAATATACCAGACAACCAGACTACCAGTTTACCAGTCCTATTCAACTCACAAAATGCCAGACAACCAGACTACCAGTTTACCAGTCCTATTCCACTCACAAAATGCCAGACAACCAGACTACCAGTTTACCAGTCCTATTCCACTCACAATATACCAGACTATCAGTCTACCAGACTACCAGTCTACCAGTCCTATTCCACTCACAATATACCAGTCTTCAAGACTACCAGTCTACCAGTCCTACTCCACTCACGATATGCCAGTCTACCAGTCCACCAGTCCTACTCCAGTTACAGTATACCAGTCTACCAGTCCTACTCCACTCACAATATACCAGTCTACCAGACTACCAGTCTACAATTCTACCAGTCCTACTCCACTCAAAATATTCCAGTCTACCAGACTACCAGTCTACCAGTCCTACTCCACTCACAATATACCAGTCTACCAGTCTACCAGTCCTTTCCACTCACAATATACCAGACTACCAGTCTACCAGTCCTACTCCACTCACAATATACCAGTCTACCAGACTACCAGTCTATTAGTCTTACTCCACTCACAATATACCAGACTACCAGACTACCAGTCTATAAGTATACCAGTCCTATTCCACTCACAATATACCAGTCTACCAGACTACCAGTCTACCAGTCCTTCTCCTCTTGCAATATACCAGTCTTCTAGAATCCCAGTCTACCAGTCCTACTCTACTCACAATATACCAATCTACCAGACTACCAGTCTACCAGTCCTATTCCACTCACAATATACCAGACTACCAGAACACCAGTCCTATTCCACTCACAATATACCAGTATACCAGAATACCAGTCTATGAGTCCTATTCCACTCACAATATACACGTCTACCAGTCCTATTTGTCTCACAATATACCAGTCTACCAGAATACTAGCCTACCAGTCTACCAGTCCTACTCCACACACAATATACCAGTCTACCAGTCCTACTCCACTCACAATATACCAGTCTACCAGACTACCAGTCTACAATTCTACCAGTCCTACTCCACTCAAAATATTCCAGTCTACCAGACTACCAGTCTACCAGTCCTACTCCACTCACAATATACCAGTCTTCCAGACTCCCAGTCTACCAGTCCTACTCCACTCACAATATACCAGTCTACCAGTCTACCAGTCCTTTCCACTCACAATATACCAGACTACCAGTCTACCAGGCCCACTCCACTCACAATATATCAGTCTACCAGACTACCAGTCTACCAGTCCTACTCCTCTCACAATATATCAGTCTACCAGACTACCAGTCTGCCAGTCCTATTCCACTCACAATATACCAGACTACCAGAACACCAGTCCTATTCCACTCACAATATACACGTCTACCAGTCCTATTCGTCTCACAATATACCAGTCTACCAGACTACTAGCCTACCAGTCTACTAGTCCTACTCCACACACAATATACCAGTCTACCAGTCATACTCCACTCACAATATACCAGTCTACCATACCACCAGTCTACAAGTCCTACTCCACTCACAATATACCAGTCTACCAGACTACTAGCCTACCAGTCTACTAGTCCTACTCCACACACAATATACCAGTCTACCAGTCATACTCCACTCACAATATACCAGTCTACCATACCACCAGTCTACAAGTCCTACTCCACTCACAATATACCAGTCTGCCATACCACCAGTCTACAAGTCCTACTCCACTCACAATCAACCAGTCTACCAGTCCCCCAGTCTAACAGTCTCACAGTTTAACAGTCTCACAGTCTAACAGTCTCACAGTCTCACAGTTTAAGAGTCTCACAGTCTACCAGTCTCACACTCTACCAGTCTCACAGTCTACCAGTCTACCAGTCTACCAGTCTACCAGTCTACCAGTCTAACACACCACATATACTGGCTGGTTAACCGGTTAAGGTTTGATCAAGATATGCAAATCAATATTGTTAGTAGCCCTCATATTAAAACTGTGTGTGTGTGTGTGTGTGTGTGTGTGTGTGTGTGCGTGTGCGTGTGCGTGTGCGTGTGAGTGTGAGTGTGAGTGTGAGTGTGTGTGTGTGTGTGTGTGTGTGTGTGTGTGTGTGTGTGTGTGTGTGTGTGCATCTATGTATGCATAAGAAGGGATATTCCACAGAAAGATGCTTACTAACTAGTATGACCTTGTTCAATAGAAAAAAAGTCTGACATGACAATAAACAGTACAGATGGAATTCATATTAACACCGCCCTCTTCTGGTAGAATGTGGGAAAGCATGCTTCGTATCCCAATCACACATTCAATCATGTTTTTTCCCAAATGACAAGCCTCACAGTTTATTCAAATATACAGAAAACTCTAGCATTCACTCTCATGGTAGACTGGGTACTAAACTACTCTCATGGTAGACTGGGTACTAAACAACTCTCATGGTAGACTGGGTACTAAACTACTCTCATGATAGACTGGGTACTAAACTACTCTCATAATAGACTGGGTACTAAAAAACTCTCATGATAGACGGGTTACTAAACTACTCTCAGGGTAGACTGGGTACAAAACTACTCTCATGGTAGACTGGGTACTAAACTACTCTCATGGTAGACTGGGTACTAAACTACTCTCATGGTAGACTGGGTACTAAACAACTCTCATGGTAGACTGGGTACTAAACTACTCTCATGATAGACTGGGTACTAAACTACTCTCATAATAGACTGGGTACTAAAAAACTCTCATGATAGACTGGGTACTAAACAACTCTCATGGTAGACTGGGTACTAAACTACTCTCATGATAGACTGGGTACTAAACAACTCTCATAATAGACTGGGTACTAAAAAACTCTCATGATAGACTGGGTACTAAACTACTCTCTGGGTAGACTGGGTACTAAACTACTCTCTGGGTAGACTGGGTACTAAACTACTCTCATGATAGACTGGGTACTAAACTACTCTTATGGTAGACTGGGTACTAAACTACTCTTATGGTAGACTGGGTACTACACTACTCTCATGGTAGACTGGGTACTAAACTACTCACATGGTAGACTGGGTACTACACTACTCTCATGGTAGACTGGGTACTAAACTACTCTCATGGTAGACTGGGTACTAAACATATCTCATGGTAGACTGGGTACTAAACAACTCTCATGGTAGACTGGGTACTAAACTACTCTCATGATAGACTGGGTACTAAATTACTCTCATGGTAGACTGGGTACTAAACTACTCTCATGATAGACTGGGTACTAAAATACTATCTGGGTAGACTGGGTACTAAACTACTCTCTGGGTAGACTGGGTACTAAACTACACTCTGGGTACTAAACTACTCTCTGGGTAGACTGGGTACTAAACTACTCTCATGGTAGACTGGGTACTAAACTACTCTCATGGTAGACTGGGTACTAAACTACTCATAATAGACTGGGTACTAAACTACTCTCATGGTAGACTGGGTACTAAACTACTCTCATGGTAGACTGGGTACTAAACTACTCTCTGGGTAGACTGGGTACTAAACTACTCTCTGGGTAGACTGGGTACTAAACTAATCTCTGGGTAGACTGGGTACTAAACTACTCTCATGATAGACTGGGTACTAAAATACTCTCATGATAGACTGGGTACTAAACTAATCTCATGGTAGACTGGGTACTAAACTACTCTCATGATAGACTGGGTACTAAACTACTCTCATGATAGACTGGGTACTAAACTACTCATGATAGACTGGGTACTAAACTACTCTCATGGTAGACTGGGTACTAAACAACTCTCATGGTAGACTGGGTACTAAATTCCTCTAATGATAGACTGGGTACTAAACTACTCTCATAATAGACTGGGTACTAAAAAACTCTCATGATAGACTGGGTACTAAACTACTCTCATGGTAGACTGGGTACTAAACTACTCTCATGGTAGACTGGGTACTAAACAACTCTCATGGTAGACTGGGTACTAAACTACTCTCATGATAGACTGGGTACTAAACAACTCTCATGATAGACTGGGTACTAAAAAACTCTCATGATAGACTGGGTACTAAACTACTCTCTGGGTAGACTGGGTACTAAACTACTCTCTGTGGAGACTGGGTACTAAACTACCCTCATGGTAGACTGGGTACTAAACTACTCTCATGATAGACTGGGTACTAAACTACTCTTATGGTAGACTGGGTACTAAACTACTCTCATGGTAGACTGGGTACTAAAATACTCTCATGGTAGACTGGGTACTAAACATATCTCATGGTAGACTGGGTACTAAACTACTCTCATGGTAGACTGGGTACTAAACTACTCTCATGATAGACTGGGTACCAAACTACTCTCATGGTAGACTGGGTACTAAATTACTCTCATAATAGACTGGGTACTAAAATACTCTCATGGTAGACTGGGTAGTAAACTACTCTCTGGGTAGACTGGGTACTAAACTACTCTCTGGGTAGACTGGGTACTAAACTACTCTCTGGGTAGATTGGGTACTAAACTACTCTCATGGTAGACTGGGTACTAAACTACTCTCATGATAGACTGGGTACTAAACTACTCTCAGGGTAGACTGGGTACTAAACTACTCTCTGGGGAGACTGGGTACTAAACTACTCTCTGGGTAGACTGGGTACTAAACTACTCTCATGATAGACTGGGTACTAAACTACTCTCATGATAGACTGGGTACTAAACTACTCTCATGGTAGACTGGGTACTAAACTACTCTCATGGTAGACTGGGTACTAAACTACTCTCTGGGTAGACTGGGTACAAACTACTCTCTGGGTAGACTGGGTACTAAACTACTCTCTGGGTAGACTGGGTACTAAACTACTCTCATGGTAGACTGGGTACTAAACTACTCTCATGGTAGACTGGGTACTAAACTACTCATGATAGACTGGGTACTAAACTACTCTCATGGTAGACTGGGTACTAAACTACTCTCATGGTAGACTGGGTACTAAACTACTCTCTGGGTAGACTGGGTACTAAACTACTCTCATGGTAGACTGGGTACTAATCTACTCTCATGGTAGACTGGGTACTAAACTACTCATGATAGACTGGGTACTAAACTACTCTCATGGTAGACTGGGTACTAAACTACTCTCATGGTAGACTGGGTACTAAACTACTCTCTGGGTAGACTGGGTACTAAACTACTCTTTGGGTAGACTGGGTACTAAACTACTCTCATGATAGACTGGGTACTAAACTACTCTCATGGTAGACTGGGTACTAAACTACTCTCATGGTAGACTGGGTACTAAACTACTCTCTGGGTAGACTGGGTACTAAACTACTCTCTGGGTAGACTGGATACTAAACTACTCTCTGGGTAGACTGGGTACTAAACTACTCTCATGGTAGACTGGGTACTAAACTACTCATGATAGACTGGGTACTAAACTACTCTCATGGTAGACTGGGTACTAAACTACTCTCATGGTAGACTGGGTACTAAACTACTCTCTGGGTAGACTGGGTACTAAACTACTCTCTGGGTAGACTGGGTACTAAACTACTCTCATTATAGACTGGGTACTAAACTAATCTCATGGTAGACTGGGTACTAAAATACTCTCATGATAGACTGGGTACTAAACTAATCTCATGGTAGACTGGGTACTAAACTACTCTCATGATAGACTGGGTACTAAACTACTCTCATGGTAGACTGGGTACTAAACTACTCTCATGATAGACTGGGTACTAAACTACTCTCATGGTAGACTGGGTACCAAACTACTCTCGTGGTAGACTGGGTACTAAACTACTCTCTGGCTAGACTGGGTACCAAACTACTCTCATGGTAGTTTGGGTACTAAACTACTATCATGGTAGACTTGGTACAAAACTACTCTCATGGTAGACTGGGTACTAAACTACTCTCATGGTAGACTGGGTACTAAACTACTCTCTGGGTAGACTGGGTACTAAACTACTCTCTGGGTAGACTGGGTACTAAACTACTCTCTGGGTAGACTGGATACTAAACTACTCTCTGGGTAGACTGGGTACTAAACTACTCTCATGGTAGACTGGGTACTAAACTACTCTCATGGTAGACTGGGTACTAAACTACTCATGATAGACTGGGTACTAAACTACTCTCATGGTAGACTGGGTA
Source organism: Oncorhynchus masou masou (assembly GCF_036934945.1). NCBI lineage: Eukaryota > Metazoa > Chordata > Actinopteri > Salmoniformes > Salmonidae > Oncorhynchus > Oncorhynchus masou. The sequence goes on along the minus strand of NW_027007660.1, from coordinate 60,699 downwards.
CTAAACTACTCTCATGGTAGACTGGGTACTAAACTACTCTCTGGGTAGACTGGGTACTAAACTACTCTCTGGGTAGACTGGGTACTAAACTACTCTCATTATAGACTGGGTACTAAACTAATCTCATGGTAGACTGGGTACTAAAATACTCTCATGATAGACTGGGTACTAAACTAATCTCATGGTAGACTGGGTACTAAACTACTCTCATGATAGACTGGGTACTAAACTACTCTCATGGTAGACTGGGTACTAAACTACTCTCATGATAGACTGGGTACTAAACTACTCTCATGGTAGACTGGGTACCAAACTACTCTCGTGGTAGACTGGGTACTAAACTACTCTCTGGGTAGACTGGGTACCAAACTACTCTCATGGTAGTTTGGGTACTAAACTACTCTCATGGTAGACTTGGTACTAAACTACTCTCATGGTAGACTGGGTACTAAACTACTCTCATGGTAGACTGGGTACTAAACTACTCTCTGGGTAGACTGGGTACTAAACTACTCTCTGGGTAGACTGGGTACTAAACTACTCTCTGGGTAGACTGGGTACTAAACTACTCTCTGGGTGGACCGGGTACTTGTCACAGCCTGACCATAGTTTGCTTTGTATGTTTCTATCTTTTGTTTGGTCAGGGTGTGATCTGAGTGGGCATTCTATGTTGGATGTCTTGTTTGTCTATTTCTATGTCTGGCCTGATATGGTTCTCAATCAGAGGCAGGTGTTCGTCATTGTCTCTGATTGGGAAACATATTTAGGTAGCCTGTTTGGTGTTGGGTTTGTGGGTGATTGTTCCTTTCTCTGTGTTTGCACTCTGTGTTTGCACCAGATAGGGCTGTTTTCTTTTCAAATTTCTTGTTTTGTTAGTTTATTCATGTGTCTATATTAAAGAACCATGAATAAGCACCACGCTGCGTTTTGGTCCGCCTCTCCTTCACCACAAGAAAACCATTACTGTACTAAACTACTCTCTGGGTAGACTGGGTACTAAACTACTCTCTGGGTAGACTGGGTACTAAACTGTTCCTGAAATTTAGTGTGCTCTTTAGGAAACTCCTGTCTCAGTGTTCCAGCAGTAACCGCTGTACCATGGAAACTTACCAAATAACACTGGGCAAACTGATGTAGAGGAAGTTCAGTCTGACTCTGAGCTCATTGTTAGATCTAGACAACAGTAGACCCCACACCCGCTCCAGGGAAAGACTCAAGCAGGGTGTGTGTCCACACACTTGCCTGCAAGCCATGCAGACTTGCTGGGGTGCACGTGCACAGACACACACACATGACACAGACCACACATCCACGCACACACACAATGAACCAGAGCCTGCTGTCCAGGAGTGTCAAATCCAGATAAGAATTCAGTTAACGAGCTAATCAAAGCTAATTAAGTCAGCTGTGTGTGTGTGTACATGTGTCCCTGTGATTGTGCTTGTGCATGTATGCATGTGTGTGTATCACTCTCAACTGCCAAGCACTTTCACTAACCCTTCTCTAACCCATTAAGGCCTCTCTCTCTCTCTCTCTCTCTCTCTCGCTCTCTCTCTCTCTCTCTCTCTGGTGTTTATTCTTCACTGGTTGCTCTTTTCTTGTGGCAACAGGTGACAAATCTTGCTGTTGTGATGGCACACTGTGGGATTTCACCCAATACATATGGGAGTTTATCAAAATCGGGTTTGTTTTCAAATTATTTGTGGGTCTGTGTAATCTGAGGGAAATATGGGTGTCTAATATGATCATACATTGGGCAGGAGGTTAGGAAGTGCAGCTCAGTTTAAACATCATTTTGAGGGCAGTGTGCACATAGCCTGTCTTCTCTTGAGAGCCATGTCTGCCTATGGCGGCCTTTCTCAATAGCAAGGCTATGCTCACTGAGTCTGTAGATAGTCAAAGATGTCCTTAATTTTGGGTCAGTCACTGTGGTCAGTTATTTAGCCAAAGTGTACTCTCTGTTCAGGGCCAAATAGCATTCTAGTTTGCTCTGTTTAAAAAAAAAAATATTTCCAATGTGTCAAGTAATTATCTTTTTGCTTTCTTATGATTTGATTGTGTTGCTGTCCTGGGGCTCGCTCTCTCTTTTCTCTCTCATTCTCTCTCTCTCTCCCAGCCTCTCTTTTCTCTCTCAGACTCTCTCTCCCAGCCTCTCTCTCAACCTCTCTTAGCAATGTTCCCTCTACAGATTATTCCTCAGATACTGAACCACCAGCTCCCACTGATTAATATAGTGTATTACCATCAACATCAGGATATTCCCTCCAATCAGGTCTTATTGGCGATGATAGGGCTATGATACCATTTTAAGAAGAAAAAACACCTGGTCTTGCTGAGGCGTAACTCTGAATCTGCGTACACAGATACAGTCTCTGATGCAAACAGTTCCTGCTTCAATCCAGTATCTCGCTCACTGGTGGGCCTGTGTTAATTTTTGACACACACACACACACACACACACACACACACACACACACACACACACACACACACACACACACACACACACACACACACACACACACACACACACACACACACACACACACACACACACACACACACACACACACACACACACACACACACAGCATTCTCAGCCAGGCAGTTATATTGAAGAGATGGTCCTGACTGCCCTCCTACGCAGTAATAACTCTGTGACCATGATGACTCTCTACAGAAAGTGTCTGTTAGGTCAGTGTCCTTGGGTCTCTAAGAAAGGTGCTTTAAATCCCATGTATTATTATTATTATTTCACACCGCCTTCAGTCTCCTCACCAGAGCAGCGGTCAAAAACACTGCCTATACAGACACAATGCAGAGGAACTCCACACAATAAAACACCTTCATTGAACAAGTAGACTATTGAGCCTCACTCTTTTTTGCACGCACACCCGCAGACACACACACATACACACACCATATTCCATTAGCACAGGTTACGCAGCTATTTGACTTCCAAAGAGTCTCTCGTAGAGACTACAATCTGAAGTTATCTCAGCAGGATCCCATAAAGAATAGACCAGCCTCCTCTACACGCTGAGAAAAAAGGTTCTATCTAGAACCTAAAAGAGTTCTTCAGCTGTTCCCATACGAGAACCCTTGAAGAACCCTTTTTGTTCCAGGTAGAACCTTTTTGTTCCATGTAGAACTCTCTTCACAGAGGGTTCTACATGGGTCTCTCTGGGTTTTTGAATGGATCTACATTATCACCATAGGAGTTCAGTTAGGAATATAATGGAGGAAAGTGGTGTGTGTGTACACTCACCACTCGGGGTCGACAGGTGTGATGTCGATGCGGGGCGGCGCAGAAGGGAGGAAGGTGGGTCGGACGACCCAGTCATTGTCGGGGGTCCGCGACCTCTCTGCCTGTCTCCAAGACAATGGGGGCAGCTGCAGGTTGCCAGAGAAACGCCTGCGTCCCCTCCGTAGGTCGACACCAAGCGTACAGGAGTACTCACTAAGACCACAGTCTGGAGGCCCTTTACTGTCCTAGAGAGAAAAAAAATACTTCTGATTAATACAAGATGAATATGAGATTATATGTTGATTGATATGTCCTGCACACTCACATCTTTTAGATTGACTACTTTGGCCACTAAGGGGAACCAAAGGCCTTGTTTTCAACGGCAGCTGATTTCAGAAGATAGAACAGAGAGAAGCAGCCTGATGTTGAAGAATGTCACTCTCTTGTTTTTGAGTTGATGAGAGATCCAACCACAGAAGCAAGCACCCCCCTTTTCCTCACTTGACTTGCTTCAAAACAAGATGTTCCCCAACTGGCATGTACCACTGAGCATGTCTAAGAGGGGGTTTCCCCTGAGTCCCTCTTGGTCCTCCCAAATGAATGGCCTTGCAGTTTTTCTCAATTGGTTTAGTACAAGGTAACATGGTCTCAATAGAATTAACACAACTGTCAAAACCTTTATTTTGCAAGACTATTACAATATTCAGATTGTCTCAAACAAACAAAACAAAACACATGTTGATAAAAAATAGCCGAAAACCTTCATAAAAGTTCAACCCGTAGGTGAGTAATACTGTAGGTCACATACAAACATCAAGTTCACTAAAAACTGCGAAGATGTATAGATCAAGACATCAGTCATTTGAATAGATCGAATACATTGGCATTATAGAAATGAAAGAATCGATGACAATGTCACTGGTCACTAAAAGTTTGTTAGGCATTGGTTTTACTAGGTCTTCTTCGCTGACATGCAGTACCAGTCAAAAGTGTGGACACACCTACTCATTCAAGGTTTTCTTTATTTTTACTATTTTCTACATTGTAGAATGATAGTGAAGACATAAAAACTATGAAATATCACATATGGAATCATGTTGTAACCAAAAAAGTGTTAAACAAATTCAAATATATTTTATACTAGATTTTTAGTAGTAGCCACAATTTGATGACAACTTTGCAAACTCTTGGCATTCTCTCAACCAGCTCCATGAGGTAGTCACCTGGAATGCATTTCAATTAACATGTGTGTCTTGTTTAAAGTTAATTTGTGGAATTTCTTTCCTTAATGCATTTGAGACAATCAGTTGTGTTGTGACATGGTAGAGGTGGTATAGTGAAGACAAAGTCCATATTATGGCAAGAATACCTCAAATAAGCAAAGAGAAATGACAGTCCATCATTACTTTAACCTCTTGAAACTCTGGGGGCGCTATTTCATTTTTGGATGAAAAACGTTCCCGTTTTAAACAAGATATTTTGTCACGAAAAGATGCTCGACTATGCATATAATTGATAGCTTTGGAAAGAAAACACTCTGAATTTTCCAGAACTGCAAAGATATTGTCTGTGGGTGCCCTAGAACGGGAGCTACAGGCAAAACCAAGATGAAACGGCAACCAGGAAACCAGCAGGATTTTTGAGGCTCCGTTTTCCATTGTCTCCTTATATGGCTGTGAATGCGAGAGGAATGAGCCTGCCCTTTCTGTCGTTTCCCCAAGGTGTCTGCAGCATTGTGACATATTTGTAGGCATATCATTGGAAGATTGACCATAAGAGACTACATTTTCCAGGTGTCCGCCCGGTGTCCTCCGTCGAAATTGGTGCATCTTTTTCAGCTGCTGGTATTTTTCCATGCGATTCTGAGGGGAAAGCAGGCTTCCACGAACTGCATATCAATGAAGAGATATGTGAAAAAACACCTTGAGGATTGATTCTAAACAATGTTTGCCATGTTTCGGTCGATATTATGGAGTTAATTTGGAAAAAGTTTGACGTTTTGATGACTGAATTTTCGGTTTGTTTCGGTAGCCAAATGTGATGTACAAAACGGAGCGATTTCTCCTACACAAAGATTCTTTCAGGAAAAACTGAACATTTGCTATGTAACTGAGAGTCTCCTCATTGAAAACATCCGAAGCTCTTCAAAGGTAAATGATTTTATTTATTTGGTTATCTGGTTTTTGTGAAAATGTTGCGTGCTAAATGCTACTCAAAATGCTAAGCTAGCTTAGCATACTCTTACACAAATTAGTGATTTGCTATGGTTCAAAAGCATATTTTGAAAATCTGAGATGACAGTGTTGTTAAGAAAAGGCTAAGCTTGAGAGCAGGCGCATTATTTTCATTTTATTTGCGATTTTCAGAAATCGTTAACGTTGCGTTATGCTAATGAGCCTGAGGCTTTATTCACGATCCCGGATCCGGGATGGGGAGTATCAAGAGGTTTTAAGACATGAAGGTCAGTCAATCCGGAACATTTCAAGAACTTAATGTTTCTTCAAGTGCAGTCGCAAAAACCATCAAACACAATAATGAAACTGGCTCTCATGAGGCCCGTCACAGGAAAGGAAGACACAGAGTTGCCTCTGTCGCAGAGGATAAGTTCATTAGAGTTACCAGCCTCAGAAATTGCAGCCCAAATAAATGCTTCACAGAGTTCAAGTAACAGACACATCTCAACATCAATTGTTCATAGGAGACTGTGTGAATCAGGTCTTCATGGTCGAATTGCTGCAAAGAAACCACTACTAAAGGACACAAACAAGAAGAAGAGACTTGCTTGGGCCAAGAAACACGAGCAATGGACATTAGATAGGTGGAAATCTGTCCTTTGGTATGATGAGTCCAAATTTGAGATTGGTTCCAACCGCCGTGTCTTTGTGAGATGCAGAGTAGGAGAACGGATGATCTCTGCATGTGTGGTTCCCACTGTGAAGCAAAGAGGAGGAGGTGTGATGGTGTGGGGGTGCTTTGCTGGTGACACTGTCAGTGATTTCAATTGAATTCAAGGCACACTTACAGGCTGACTGCAATGCGAGCGTTGCAAAGTAAATTTAGAAATCTATATTATTCAATTATTGCACCCACACTGCTCGCGTGCGCCAACGAGCATCTGCATTGCCAAGGACTAAAATACAAGTCAGTTCTATTTGTGACACAGATCGCGCTGCAAGTCCTGCCTCTCCCATCTCCTCATTAGTTTATAGAAGAAGGTACCCACATGCCAGCTACTCATTGCTTATACCCACGTGGGTAACTGAAAGACGAATGAGGTTGGTGGCGGTAATGCACCTAATTTATGAATGTTGCCAATAGCAATGTAAAGTCAAGAGAAGAAAAAGCCAATTGGGACAAATCCAGCTGCATGAAGCCCCAGTGCCGCTGGAGGTTTCCCCCGTGGTGGCGGAGGAAGATGCATCCCCCCACCTCGAAGTGTGATGGAGATGCTGACTGTGAGGACAGGTCTGATGAGGCCAACACCTGGAAGTGTGATGGAGACGCTGACTGTGAGGACAGGTCTGATGAGGCCAACACCTGGAAGTGTGATGGAGACGCTGACTGTGAGGACAGGTCTGATAAGGCCAACACCTAGAAGTGTGATGGAGACGCTGACTGTGAGGACAGGTCTGATAAGGCCAACACCTGGAAGTGTGATGGAGACGCTGACTGTGAGGACAGGTCTGATGAGGCCAACACCTAGAAGTGTGATGGAGACGCTGACTGTGAGGACAGGTCTGATGAGGCCAACACCTAGAAGTGTGATGGAGATGCTGACTGTGAGGACAGATCTGATGAGGCCAACACCTGGAAGTGTGATGGAGACGCTGACTGTGAGGACAGGTCTGATGAGGCCAACACCTGGAAGTGTGATGGAGACGCTGACTGTGAGGACAGGTCTGATGAGGCCAACACCTAGAAGTGTGATGGAGACGCTGACTGTGAGGACAGGTCTGATAAGGCCAACACCTGGAAGTGTGATGGAGATGCTGACTGTGAGGACAGGTCTGATGAGGCCAACACCTAGAAGTGTGATGGAGACGCTGACTGTGAGGACAGGTCTGATAAGGCCAACACCTAGAAGTGTGATGGAGACGCTGACTGTGAGGACAGGTCTGATGAGGCCAACACCTAGAAGTGTGATGGAGACGCTGACTGTGAGGACAGGTCTGATGAGGCCAACACCTGGAAGTGTGATGGAGACGCTGACTGTGAGGACAGGTCTGATGAGGCCAACACCTGGAAGTGTGATGGAGACGCTGACTGTGAGGACAGGTCTGATGAGGCCAACACCTAGAAGTGTGATGGAGATGCTGACTGTGAGGACAGATCTGATGAGGCCAACACCTAGAAGTGTGATGGAGATGCTGACAGTGAGGACCGTTCTGATGAGGACAACTGTGATTAGTTACCTTTCTGGGGTTGCGTCACCTACTACCATATGGAAAGGAGGCTTTTATGTAGTGTCTTGTGTTTGGGGGCAATTTATTTGATGTAAAATCACTACCCTTAGGCAATAAGGCCCTGAGGGGGTATATAAAGTATGTTGCTGTTGCAAACCAAAATGTTATGCTAGAAACAAGGGGAAATTAAGTGTTAACCTGTTGATGCTCTGGGGCGCTATTTCATTTTTGGATGAAAAACGTTCCCATTTTAAACAAGATATTTTGTCACAAAATGATGCTCGACTATGCATATAATTGATAGCATTCGAAAGAAAACACTCTGACGTGTCCAGAACTACCAAGATATTTTCTGTGCGTGCCCTAGAACGTGAGCTTCAGGCAAAACCAAGATGAGACGGCATCCAGGAAATGAGGCAGGATTTTTGAGGCTCTGCTTTCCATTGTCTCCTTATGGCTGTGAATGCGAGAGGAATGAGCCTGCCCTTTCTGTCGTTTCCCCAAGGTGTCTGCAGCATTGTGACGTATTTGTAGGCAGATCATTGGAAGATTGACCATAAGAGACCACATTTACCAGGTGTCCGCCCGGTGTCCTGCGCCGAAATTGGTGCGCAAAAGACAGCTGCCAGTATTTTTCCATGGGATACAGAGAGGAAAGCAAGCTTCCACGAACTGCATATCAATGAAGAGATATGTGAAAAACACCTTGAGGATTGATTCCAAACAACGCTTGCCATGTTTCGGTCGATATTATGTAGTTAATCCGGAAAAAGTTTTACGTTGTAGGTGACTGAATTTTCGGTTCGCTTTCGGTAGCCAGACGCAATGTAGAAAACGGAACGATTTCTCCTACACACAGACGCTTTCAGGAAAAAACTGCGCATTTGTATGTAACTGAGAGTCTCCTCATTGAAAACATCAGAAGCTCTTCAAAGGTAAATGATTTTATTTATTTGGTTATCTGGTTTTTGTGAAAATGTTGCGTGCTAAATGCTACTCAAAATGCTATGCTAGCTTTGCATACTCTTACACAAATTAGTCAATTTCTATGGTTCAAAAGCATATTTTGAAAATCTGAGATGACAGTGTTGTTAAGAAAAGGCTAAGCTTGAGAGCAGACGCATTATTTTCATTTTATTTGCGATTTTCAGAAATCGTTAACGTTGCGTTATGCTAATGAGCCTGAGGCTTTAGTCACGATCCCGGATCCGGGATGGGGAGTTCCAAGAGGTTAATAAGATACTTATTGTCTTTCTCTTGTCATTTGCTGTGGTATATCAAGAACGGCTTAGTGATACTTGAAATAGAAATTCTGATATATACACACAGCTGGCATGCTGTTTCAGCCAATCAGCATCCAGGATCCAAAATAGCCGATTTACAATCATATATACCTGTGTCAATGTAAAAGTGTGCTGAGTGTGTGAGAAGCAAATTCAGGGGAGTGACTGTCTTAATAAATAAAAGAAACAATGAACACATGAAAACAGAGTCAATAACACCTGAGGAAAGAACCAAGAGGAGTGACAGATATAGGGAAGATAATCAAGGAGATGATGGAGTCCAGGTGAGTGTCATGAGGTGCAGGTGCGCGAGACGATGGTGACAGTTGTGTGGGATAATCAGCAGCCTGATGACCTAGAGGCTGGAGAGGTTAGTATACGTGATAGTAATGCATGTGTGCTGTGTTATACACATAAGCAATCATGCCCAAGAAATGTGAAATATGTCTACTGTATAGCGAGGCATACGGTTTTGTATTCTTCTGTTCCCCTGTAATTAGGTATTGAGACCTGGGTGTTTGTTTCTCCTCAGATACACCAGCCAGCTCAGTCAGACTTGTGAATGGGACCAGCTCCTGCTCTGGGATAGTGGAGGAGAATGAGCGGCAGTATGTAGTCGTGGATGGGGCATGAAAGATGCAAAGATGTTGTGTAGAGAGCTGGGCGGTGGGAATGCTGTAGATACACATTACAATTCTCCATTTGGAGAGAGATGGAAGGAAAAGGGTTTTATTTTGTAACATTAAGCAGTTTAGTTATTCAGACATTGAGTCTACTCTCAAGGAGTGTTGAGTCAGCTCTGCCGAGTTTGGTTCTTTTGGTTACAATACCATTGACATTGTGGTCTGTTCAGATTCCGTGAGGCTCGTGGATGGAGCTGGTCTCTGCTCTGGGAGACTGGAGGTGAAATCCAATCAGTCCTGGGCCTCAGTGTGTAAAGTTGACTTTGACTGGAAGGATGCAGAGGTAGTCTGTCAGGATCTTGGCTGTGGGGCTCCTGCAGCGCTACAGGGGGGGCTCTATGGAGAAGGTTAGGTTCTAACATGGGCTAAAGAGTTCCACCTCAGACAGAGAAGAGCAGACCTTCCTCCCTGGTAACGCTGTTGGACTGAACTGCTCAGAGCCTGATGATCTGAGGCTGGTGGGAGGGAGGCTGTGCAGGTAGACTGGAAGAATACAGGATAGACATTTGGTTATCCATGAAGGAAGCAGCTATAGTATGTTCACAACTAGGTTGTGGCTCCGCTTTTTCAAATGTAGATTAGCCTGAAGATACATCTGATGTATCTTGATCCGTTGGCTCAGAGTCTGCAACAGGGAATGTGTTACACGGTCTTTGCAATATATATATATATAGCAGATCTGCTCCAGCCTAACATCTCTCTCAATGTCTCAATGGGAGGGGTCTCCAGGAGACACCAGGGCCAGATGTTTTCAGGGGTCACAGCTTCACCATCACCTGCTCCACTCAGCAACAGTACCCAGGAGGACTCATTCCTCCTCTCGTTCACTGGCTCCAACAGAATACAGACCAAGACCCAGTCAGCTGTCAATCACTCTGTTGTCTTCCTCTTCCCCACTGCAGATGACTCAGAGTCCCACCAAGGGAACTACAGCTGTGTTAATGTGATTTATGTTTTCTCTCATAAATTCTCCACTGAGAGCTCCTGAGAACTCCACTGAGAGCTCCTGTCCCTTACTGTAACAGGTAACTGAGAACCAACCAGGCTTTTAACTTTGACAGATTTTGAGAAATATTCCACAGAGGAATCTGATGATAATCAATCCCCTTATCAAATGTGTTTCTGTTTCAGCCTCTCCTCTGAAAGCCTTCATCATCAGACACGTTGTAGTGCTGCTGACGTTCTTGACGACCATCATGGCCAGCTATCTGTATTTCAAGACCACCAAGAGTTAGAGGACAAATAAGGGAGAGAGTGTGGAGCTGGTGTCTCTGCAGGAGAGACCTGAAGCCGGGCCGAGAGGAGAGGAGAGGAGAGGAGGAGAGGAGAGGAGAGGAGAGGAGAGGGAGGGAGGAGAGGAGAGGAGAGGAGAGGAGAGGAGAGGAGAGGAGAGGAGAGGAGGAGAATAGGAGGAAGTAGGAGGAAGTAGGGGAGGGGAGGTGGACTATATATATGAGCTAATCAACATATGACAGGTGTCTATAGCTTTCATGGATACATTTGGATCATCTGAAATGAAAGCAATAATACAATCTGCAGTGTACTTGAGCTAGTTTGCTAAATAAAACTCTGTTTGGAAGGTGTTAACAACAACTGTTTTTTGAGAGCATGGAACTGTGCTCCCCACAACGAGCCAAACCAATAGAGAAACTGTATCTAGCCAGTTCAGCTTGTAATAAATCATTTCTTTTGCAAATTGATTGAGAAGATAACATTGAGGTTGTCAGACACAGTCAGTCAATCACTCCTAACCTCTTTCTCTGTTCAGTCATCTTATCTGCCATATCTTTCCAGACACGCTGGTGTTGATCCTTCTGCTTAACTGACTGACTTAATGTGTCTTGAATTGAGTGCTGTGTGGTGAGTGATTGGAGGGCATAAATAAAGCTGTTGACGCTGAAAAATTAGGTTACATTTATTGTCACTGACTGAGAGCTGGAATAAATCAGTGTGCGTGTGTGTGTGTGTGTGTGTGTGTGTTTGCCTGTCACTGACATGTTATATTAGACGATACTCAGTCTGCATGTATAAATACTATAGACAGTAGGGATAGCTTCTACGGCCTTGCGTGCCTGTTAGCACAACTACATTCATGTCATGCCATTGACACTACATTCCTCTCGGTAAATATCATGGGC